>NW_013667771.1:172386-189548 GCF_000517525.1 Limulus polyphemus
CCAGGAGTAAAAAACTCACCAAAGGGTCAAGTAAGACTCCATCATGAATCTGGATACAATCAGGAAATGGTTCAAGGATGATAAATCTATAACCAGTCGCGAATCTCCTATCTTTTTTGGGTATAATGAACACATGGGAGGAAAAACCCGGCTGAGAAGGTTCTCAAATTTCTATGGCCTCTTTCGTAAGTAAGTCCCGAACCACCTTCTGTAGATGTGGACAAGAAACGAGATTCCTTGGTGGGGGAAGGCAATGGGGAGGTGAATGGAGGGAAGGGCCAGACCCTCTGAAAGAAGCTGTAGGACCCATGGATCTATCCTATATTCGGGGGGGTGGGGTGGGGGGGTGGATAGGCTGTCCAAATTCTCGTCTTCCCTGTCAGACACTCCAGAAGCAGGCATGACAGGACATTCCTTGTGTGGATGTGAAGGTTGCATGAACATTTCTTGTTGAATAATTGCCATCACGTCCTTGGCTGATAATTGAGTACTCAACCCAGTAGTAGTCAGAAAACCTGCAGCATCAGTAACAGCTGTGGTAGTTGTAACTACCTGAAACTGTGAGCACATAGTGACAATTCCAAATGTGTAAAAAATATTAAAAAGTAAGAAATGTTGGAAAAGCAACCTTTAACAATTCAAAAAAGTGAAAAAGTAAAGAAAATCTAAGTTTGTAGTATAAAGGAAAAAATCGGCAAATTTGCGAGGAAAAATAAGCACATCTGTACTGTACTACTGCCAATCTAGAAGTGATTAATGAGTGCAAATGTGGAGAGGGTGCTGGTTATGATAGGGGCTGTGTCATGCTCCTATTAGTGAAGAGCTGCTGCATAATTATTTACACACAGATATGCAGAAGCGGGAGGTGGAAGGAGAACGTTGAAAGTTTGTGTCGATAGAGGGGAATACTGATCAAGAAAAGCTATTTTGTGAGAGTAGGCAAGATATAGTATTGGAAACAATGTTATTATTCAACTCCAAGTAAGACTGTCTTTTTCTTGTTCTAATATTTTAAGAATAGCTGTCTAGAAAATCATTTGTGAAAAAGATATACATTTGTTACTGATTGTTTGTTGTTATACTTAAAGAACGAAAATACACCCATCTGCAAAATTTAATCTGGTTGACTCTTGGGTATGTGACAGTACACATCATTTATCATATTTAAAAAATCTTCCTGTCTGATAACTAAATAAAATTTATACCTTATTTTTGTGTTGTTTACTAAATATTACAAATACAAACCATTACATCTGATATATCCTGTTATGTGATTATAACAAATTCAATGTAACGTAACATGGTAAAATTTATAAGGTATCGTATTTAGCATAAAAAACCTTTTATTTTGTAAATTCTAATATAAATATCTGCATTTGCACTCAATCATTAATAATGAAGCTTTTCTAGTTGGTAACAATCAAGAAGGCTCCTTACCTGTACATTGACTATGAGTACAAAATTCTTCACCTCCTTTTCCACTTTTTCTTGAAGGAGGGTCGAGACTAGCCTACATAAAAGAGAATAAATATATGCTAAATACAATTATCATGTATAGCAAAGAGTCTAAGAATGACTGAAAATGCTTACATGTAATTTGCAAATCTGTTTATTTGTTTATTACGGATTTCGTGCAAAGCTATATAAGGGCTATCTGCACTAGCCATCCCTAATTTAGCAGAGTAACACTAGAGGGAAGGCAGCTACTCATCACCACCCACCACCAACTCTTGGGCTACTCTTTTACCAACGAATAGTGGGATTGACCGTCACATTATAATGCCCCCATGGTTGAAAGGGCAAGCATGTTTGGTGTGACGGAGATTCGAACTCACGACCCTCAGATTGTGAATCAAGCTCCCTAACTACATGGCTATGCCGGGCCTTGTGCAAGTCTATTTACTCACTATTACCTTTTGTTCTTAAACTTTACTTACCACATTCCTAAGCTTTAGTTAACTTAGTTCATAAAGGCAGTCATTTAATGAACAAGGTTTTAATATTGTTCTTTATCAAGTAAATAACTATAATTCTTCTAATATTCCCTAAGCGTATGATATAGATTATCATGTCTTTAAAAGTAGCATTAGGCTTACAAAGTCTTAATATTTCAAATAAAGTTTCTGATTTGATGAAATAATGTAGCTTTTCATTTAGGTCTAATATAATAATCTAAGATTTAATATCCCACTAGAAATAAGCTTATAACAGCCTCTTAGGATATGTTGAACACAGGTTTATGGATACTATAATATATTCAACAGTCTTTAAACATAAATATTGTAAACCTATAATATCACATAAAATGCAACAAGTGGGAATTGATTTATAATACAACATCATTTGGAATACTATAATAATCTGTTGAAATAATGCTTTAAGTTAACCAATATTATTATTCAATACAAATTTAAATAATATTACAAAAATAAGTTATATTTTTGGAAACATTAATTTATTGCTCTCTTTCTAAGATTCTCCTTAACATAATTAACTATTTTACTTGCTATCATTGATTAAACTTATGCATATACTACATATCAAGCTGAGATCAGTATTGTTACCATACATTAATTAAAGTCAAGAAAGGTTTACTACATATTTAAGAACATAAAACCAGAATTATATACTGAATATTTCATAACTGCTACATTTATAATTTTCCTGCAAAGCTATACAAGAGCTCTCTACACAACGACTTCACTAATTTCAATTGCTAGAAAAAATGCAGCTAGTCAACAGCACTCTTGTCTGATCAGCTAATGGTATTTTACTGCAGCTCTTACAGTGCACAATGTTTTAGTCAGATTCTGAAGATGGGTACAATATTACTGCCAAGAAATTAAAATTTATTGCTTAAATTGAAAAACGTTTTCATGTGAATCTTGATTTTTTAAATACAAATCTGTTTAAAAGGTTATTTACATGAAAATGAAAGATAAATAAAAAATGTAGAATGCTAATGAATAATTAAAAATAATGGTTGTGCAAATGCTAGTAAGTTATGTAGGACTGTTATCACTGGTGGATGTATTTTTATGAACTTTACAGTGCACACTAATTCTGTACATAGCTTGATATAATACTAGGCAGGCATTTCAAAACATATATACACAACATAATTTAAAATATAAAAAGTATAATGAAATTAACAAAAAGTAAATAAAAAACAACAGCAGCAGCTTTAATTTAAAACTGCTAACACTAGCTTTAGTTACGCTATATGGATTCACCAGTCAGTGGCGTGCAGAGGTTCTATTATGCCCGGGGCCTTGTAGCTAAGATCTTGGGGAAGGGCAGAAAGGGTTCTACTATTCGATTCGACTCTTTGCGTTGGATGCCCAGGGCCCCGGCACCTCCCCCCCCCCCCCCGAGACACTGACACATTTTGTTCAACATTATTTCTGAGGTTAGTTTAAAAAATGACAGCAAGATCAAAAGTCATAGGGTCATGTCATTAGCTGAAGGCACATATAAAATGAAGCAGATACATTAGATGCAAAAAAATAGGTTAAGTTGGGTAATCAAAAAACAACATTTTTTTCTTACCCATAGTACAGATAGAGAGAATCACTAATCTATAACAAACTCTGTCTCTTATATACCTTGGTACACTATAATAACCCTGTTTCTTAGATCCCTGATGTGCTACTATGACCCTCCCCTTCAGATATCTGAGTGTGCTACAATAATACAGACCCACCCACCCTTCAAGATACCTTGGAATGCTACAATATCCATGCCATTTATATACCTTGGTACACTTTTCTTTATATGTTATATGCAAACATAAAGTATATTTTTTTCACTGCAATCAGTATGATCATCTTAATACTTTAACTTACCTTTGTTAGATATGGGGGTTCCCCATGTTTTACACTAAATGTTTTAAATTCTTCTGTTTCTTCAATATTTTCTCTTTCTTCAGGTAACCGAAAAGTTGCATAGGGAGCTATTTCTTCTTCAAAGACTGTAAGAAAAAGAATACATGCACATACATTATAGCTTTACAGCAACAAAGGTAAAAACCAATATGAATTACAATATGATCTCTTCAAAATAGATATGACATACAACAATACTGTTTGTCTGTTAAATTTTGTGCAAAGTTACTTGAGGGCTATCTGTGATAGTGAAATGTGACTATCATTCTTATCATGGTGCAGTCATGGCCCCAAAGTGCAGAGCAAGATTTTTATTTTTTTGAAGTAACGGGCATGATCCATGGATATAAAGTTCGGCACACTAACCACTGGGCCTTGCTCAGTCCTCAAAGTACTGGTTTTCATACAAAAAGTGCTACACTAAAACCTGTAATTATCTAGTAAGTGAGTTATAATTATAACCTATAATTATTCAGCATATAAATTTTAATCTTTTTTTTACCTTGTTCGATAAACTTAGTATTGTTGGGATAAACTGCTTATTACATTTAACATTTTGACATCAGGACAAAAATAAAAATTTAAACGTTTTCTTGGGAATGTTCATATCATCATTCCCTATAGGGAGAAGTAAGTATTATGTTTTTACTCACCCATTATGTTGTAACAATAATTTTTAGTCAGTTGCTTTTCTGAGTCTATCTCTAATCACTGAAACTCATGTTAGTAAAAATTGTATTAAACATGTTTCAAGAAATGATTATAAGAAATGAACAAAACAACTGCCATATCTGACTTTTATACATTAAAATGTCTGTAAATAATTTTTTGAATGAAACGAAAAGAAACATGTAATTGCAAATTGGTCTAAAATATAGAGCTATGAATTAGAATTAACAAGTTGATGTAAAAGGAAATACTGTGATTGAAGATTTAGGGATCAATATCGTCATGAGACAATGCAATCACAAACCACTGCAATGTTTGTAGTAGCTTCCTGGTATCATTTCACATGCCAGTCCAAACTCGAAGGGACAAAATGGGAGACAAACCATATGTAATTAAAGCTTACAGTTTGTTAGTTATTCAAAACCAGAAACAGTTTGAACTGGACAACCATCACAGAAAGCTCTACTGCATGATATATTTATTCAAGTATTAATACTAACTGAAAAACTGAAAACTAAATTATGAAATATCTTTTTTTTAGCCTTGAAAGACACCCATTATACCTACAGACTTACAATGGCTAGTTGAGGGAGTATTGTTGACTTGCTTGGCCTGAGAAACATTGTTTGAAGGAGTGACTTTTCGTACAGGAGAAGAAAAATATGGCTGGTGTTCTCGACTGTGGCTATGGTGACTTGCTTCTGAGCGCTGAGACTTTTTCTCTGTATGAGACATCAGAGCTGTAGTGGTTGCTAAGTCATTCCTTGAAGATGACTCTTGGGAAGGAAGAAAATAGTTAGAATATAATTATACCACCAGATGACCAATCTTGATATTCTACGATTCTGAAGACATTACAAGTACATCATAGTGTGATATGTTCCTCAGCATTAAAATATGCAAATTAGAAATAAATATTGTATGTTTCACAATAAAACTAACTTAAATATAGTATTCAAAAGTAAATACTGTTAAAACTGATATTTAAAAACTATCTTTTTATGAGATATAATGATGTAATACCATATCAGTTCAACAAAATTCTGTTCCGAAAGAAAGCTGCCAACCGAGACACTGAACCAGTAGAAGAAATAGTCTTATTGTCTGTGCAAGAATATACATTCTGTCATTGTTTAAATAGTGTAATAAAGATTGTACTCATTTTCTTCAAACATTTCTAGTTTCTTTCTTTGCTCAAAACAGAGTTAAAACTCAGTCAAGCCTTTCAAATTCAAATTACTTGCAAATTTCCCGATCGACACTGTTATCATGAGTGGATCTAAGAAATCATTCTCACCTGAAAATACTATATCTATAAATTCAAACAAATTTGGTCTGTTTCTTATTTTTGAATTCTACTTCATGATTTTGTAAAACAATTCAAGAAATGTATCTCAATGATAATTTATTAATAGCTCATTAGCTCTGGTAACTTAACCAGTTGACTAAAATGTTTCATTGTAGTACCACATTAAAAACTTTATAGAAAGAAAATGTCTAAATATATTTCAGATATTTTGCCCTAAAATATAAAAAATATTGTAGCTTATATATAATACAATGTCGATTTAAATTTGTCAGTAAAGTTTGAAAAATCTTATTTTTACAACTTCTTTTTTCTACGTATATGAACTGTAATTTGTAAATTCCCTGTGGTCCCTAATCTTCAGATTTTGTATGCTAGAAAAGCCTTACATTGCAAAGCGAATATTTTTGGATTTTGGAATCTAAGTAGAAGGTGAGACATTAATTTTTTCTTTCAATCTCGATCACACTGAGTATGTTGTACAGCCTTTTCCACATATAACTAGCTATAAATTTCTGGAAAATGAAACGGAAACTGTCATTTTACTTCTCATGCAATTGGAAGAAGCTTTGGTGTGACCTGATTGATTTAAAAAATAAAAGAATTATGACACTAATTACAGGCTTCAGAATATTTTTATGGTGTGTACTAGTCTATGTTTAATACCTGACACTTCATTAGTGCTGTATTATGTATAATTGAATTCTCTATTTATTTTCACAAATGACTCGGTGCTTAGAGCTTACTTGGGAGTTATGTTCTTGCTAAGCCTAATATTTTTGATTTCACAGCAAGTATGTATATCAAACTTGATGGAGTTTAAATTTTTTTGTGGCTTATGTATTGTTCAAACAGGCAAAATAAAATATGTAAAGAAATAATTTTATGAATATAAAATATGTTCAAACTGTTTGAATATGTAAAATAAAACATTCTGAGCAACAACAGAAAGAACTTTTGGTTTTACTAATTTGTTTATAAAACCTAAACAGTTTTTGTTGCTGTATGCCAGAGATTTATGTAGAGTTCGTGTTAGATATTACTGCAAAACTACCACAAGGGCTACCTGTGTTAGCCATCCTAATTTTGAACTGATGCTGATAGACTAGAGGGGGGGAACCTCTCGGTAGCTCAGCAGTAAGACTGGGAGTTTATAATGCTAAAAACTGACTTTCAGTAATAGTGGTGGGCACAGCACAGATAGCCTATTGTGTAGCTTTGTGTTTAATAACAAACAAACAAGAGGGAAAGCAAATAGTCAACAGCATTTACTGGCCAATAATTGACAACTATAATCAAACAGTAGGATTTGATTATTACTCTTATACTGTATCCATGGCAATAGGGTGTGAACCAAATGGTGCTCAAATCCATGGTCCAGCTCCTAATCACTAGGTCATGCCCAGCTCATTTATATACATAAATGTAATTAAAGTTACATATCATGTTATTTTAATAAAATATATACAAAAGTTGTAGTTTTATCAACTAAAATAATATATAAGATGTAGATTGCTTTAAATGTAGAGTAAAAAATACAGAAAGTACAGAGTTATTTTTTTGACATAAAAACACTGTTTTCTGGAAATATTTAAAAAATTCAAAGAACCAAAAATTTAATAAATATTAGACCAAAAATTCTGATATTTTTATCATTTGTAGTCTTTAACTATCTACAAAACTGTTGGCAAGTTTAATGTAGATTTATAATTCTGAAGAAATAATTTGATTCAACCACAACAGAAGGGGACAAAACATCCATTATTTAAAGTTACACATGATTTTTTGAATTCTAATTGTTCCATGATGCAAATTTTCAATCTCCATTACTTTTAAAAATCTTACAAGCATATTTAATTTATGAAATGTTTATTCATGACTGCCATGCTATATTTGATAAATATATGTAAATTTCAACAAGTTTATAAATAAAAATATTAAACACTAATGTTTCAAAATTACAATATTTTAAAATTATCATGAAACATAAAAAAACAACCTGTAGCCTGAGCTCTATTGGATCTGTAACGATGGCGGTTGTCGTTACTTCGCCGACGCTTGTACGTCACAAGGCACACCACTGCAACAACACCAGCAATCAGCACCACAACAGATGAAACCATAGATACTAATGTAGTGGTATCCTGGAAAAATGATGTAGAGGAGGAAACATGACCTGGGTTACTGGAATCTGGTGGAAATGCTAAAAGACAAAAAATATTTCCTATTAATATTTATAAAAACTTAAAATAAAAAAACTTTATAATATTGTCCAAAGAAAACAAGAATAAAACACCCAAGTCAAAAATGGATAATAAAACAGAAAAAAAGCTTCATCTATGGGATATGAATTAAAAATATTTTCATATTATCATTTTTGGATAAAGCTTCAAAGTTAAAGTAAATTCAAAAACACATTAACCCTATGTGTACAGGTGCAGGTCAAATTGTGCATGTCAAGACATTTTACAGAATACATTTAAAACGTAAACAATTTAATGATCAATTTACATCAATAAACTTGGCATCAAAACATAGTTAATAACTTAACTTTTAATATTCTGCAAGTTTTAATTTTTTGATTTCAAAAGAAAATATTCAATGAATTCTCAATCTTCCCTTCTATGTATTACGACACTTGTTTGGTCTGAAATGCCCACTTAACCATTCTTTCCACACCTATTTGAGCTTCTGAATTTGATACAAACTTGTGCTACAGTTATTGATGAGACAGTTTAATTTTATAGCCTCCAATCATCTTGATGTATAGATATAAACCAACTTGCCACACCTACTGTCTTTCAAAAAATGTCAGTGACTTTTTCTGATGTTTACTATTACATTATTTATAACCAATAGAAAATAAAGTTTAATTTACTGAATTAAGTACAATGCTAGCTTGTTCTGATAATAGTGTTTGAATAATTTGGCCACTGAATCAAAGTTGCTATACCCTAGTTCACCTCAAACATGGCAAGGAAATTATTTCAAAAACTTATACTTTAGTGAGACAGCTAGTTACATTATAATAGTTATAAGCCATTACATTTTTTGTACATGTTACTGTTTTGTTTGAAACTGATTATTTGAAATAAATAAAAATTCAATAATGCAATAACAACAACCATACCAAATATTAGGGGTAACTTTTATTGAGACTTCAAGACTTTGAACAGGGATCAAAATATTACATTCCCACATTCCTGAGGAATATAACTTTGCCTAAGGAATTTCATCTATTTAGTTGGCTTTCCCAATTGGGAATGCATGGTCCATCCATATTTCTTTGTTATGACCAATGAATATGAACATATTTCATGGATTAAATAAAAAACAATTCATGAGGAAATACAACTTTACATGAGGAAATGTAATCTTCCCTCGAGTGAATATAATTTTATTTCATTACTTCTATCCTTGTTGAGTTCACAAAAAAAAGACCCATAAGTAAGTACAAATTTATTGTTGTTATGCAATTTTTTATTCATTGTTATAAAAGTAACCAAAACGTCAAAATCAAAATTTGTTATGTTAGATAAGAAAACATAAATCAAAAAAGAAAATTAAATAAAAAATTTATCAGACAGTTATGCATGTGAGCTGCATGTTCATTACCTAATTCAATATTTTCTTTATTATAACTTAAGCTATGTGCTTGCCAGGGGATTTCTCATTTTGTTTTGTAGGTTTAGTAGTTAAACATGGTTCAAAGAGAAATAAAATAATAAAATTAAATGAAAACAGACGTGAACTGTTATGATCTTGAAGATGTTTAAGATAAATAATAGTAACGTTCTATTACAATATGGAGTCACTCTAGAAAAAACAAAACAGGTAAGTTAGAATTATATCATGTTTTTTTTGTAGTGGTTACAAGGTCTGTCAAATGGACTGTAAAAAGTTTTACTGAAAAAATTTTTGATACTCATTTATGAAGTGCTACGGGTTATGTAAATAAATATGAAAACTGTAAGATTTAAAAAAAGTATTTTTTAACCTTAATGTAAAAATTATCTTGCACTTAGACTAGTCAGAGTCAGACTGACTAAAGTAAATTCAGAGACAAATACTTAGCAAAAATACTTTATTGAAATTTCTTATTTTTTGTACAACAAAATTGTAATGCTTACTAAAAATGTACCAAATTTCATGAAGATACATGAAGTAAATTCAAAATTGTACAACTTATAGAAAACATTAATTCTCCCATACAGTCCAATAGACTGACCCAGTGCATGTTTGTTTGTTGAATTTTGTACAAAGCTACTCAAGGGATATCAGTGCTAGCCATCTCTAATTTTGGAGCAATACATTAAAAGTGGCCTTTGTTTTCATATTATAATGCCCCTACATCTGAAAGAGCAAGCATTTTTGTTGACCCTGCAACCTGTAGATAACAAGCTAGGTACCCTAACCATCAGTCTATGCTAGGCTTACCTTGTTCACAGAGGGCTAATGTTCACAAACAATTAAAGTCCAGTTAGGCTTACACACAAAGATGAGGATTTTTCACATATTCCTTTGGGTTTAAGCTAAAGGGTGATGAGTATTTCTTGATGTGTAGTTTTTGTTCACTGATGGCTCTACTAAGAATTTGGAAACGTTCCATCAAAATCAGTAAGTCACTCTTTCCATGTATAAAATGTGAAGTAGAAGTGCATTGTGTTGCTTAGACTTTTTTGGCATGTTCGAAATACTGCCTTTAAAATTGTCAAGTGGTACTTCCAACGTACCCATATATAGACAATTAATGATAAATGCATATATTGGATATTTTGTCCTTGAATGTGAACAAACTTTTAAGTCTTCAGTGATTTCTAAACACAGTACTGTGACTTAATGACATTCTTTAGTTTCAAATACCAAGCTTTTCAACTTATAACACAAAATATATGAAAGTGATATAACAAAGTTATACAGTTGGAGCTAAAGATTGTTGTTTAAGACAGACTACTAAGGTTTTAATGGTTTTATTTGTTCTTATCAATGAAATGTTCAGGAGTAGTATTACAGTGATATAACAAAGTTATACAGTTGGAGCTAAAGATTGTTGTTTAAGACAGACTACTAAGGTTTTATTTGTTCTTATCAATGAAATGTTCAGGAGTAGTATTACAGTGATATAACAAAGTTATACAGTTGGAGCTAAAGATTGTTGTTTAAGACAGACTACTAAGGTTTTATTTGTTCTTATCAATGAAATGTTCAGGATAAGCATTTTCACTTAGTGTACTTGTGATACTTGATAGTTTTTCATGAATTAGTTTATAAGCTCTAATTACAAGCTAAATATAATTTCAAATAATCAAGAACAAAGTTTATAAAGTTAGAATATAAACTAGCGAAGGTTTTTTGTGATAATATTCAACATTAAAACTAAAATTCCCATGGTTCACCTATTAAAATGGAATATTTTCAAATTCCCAACAAGACCACCAGTGAAAAAGAACAATACATACAGAATATACTCATGATCTCTGAGCTTAGACTATGTGAAAAAAATCTTTTGGTGTTTCAGAATAACTGAGCTTTGTCCATTATATTTGCAAAAACAAACAATGTAGCAGATAAGTTATTCTTTGGACATTGATATGTTTTTGAATTCACTTTGTTTTAAACTTCCAAGCTTCTCCTGAAAATGAAATAGCAAAAATGCCATAATTTTATATGGTTTATCTTTATTACTCATTATTTGTAATTGTTTTATTGCATCTATATAAAAAACAAAGTTGTAAATATAAAGTATGCAACATACGATCTACCAATACAAACAAAAACAACTTTAATCTTTTAATTACAAAAATATACATTCTAGGCTTTACAGAAAATAGACTTAGGGAAAGAAATACACTATAAATTAGAAAGAGATAAATATCAGAAGTATAACACACACATGATCAGGAAACAAACATCACACACATTCAGTGATCTTACAATTATATACAAAGCTAGACTTTACAAAGTTTCTACAAATACTGCTAACAGAAATTTAATTGCAGTACAAAATGTAATGACTAGAACCAGCTATAACTTAAAAGTGTGTTTATAAAAACAGATGTGTTGCTTCATGAAGCATTTAGCATCAGGTTTATGATTACCCCTTCATACGATGCAATATTTTAAGGTTATTACAAGTTTGTATAGGTCATAAGATAGTTAAAAACTGCATTCTTAAAGTTCTTGATTTAGTTAAATAGCCTTATATATATCTTTCACTGGAGAAGATACAAGTAAGAAAATCTCTCAAAGTAGACTGGTCTATTTGGAATACAATACCATGAGACACTCTTGAAATTGTCAGTTTATATCAAAGGTTCCTATTATGCAATGAGTATTTCATCATTACAGGTAAAAATGTGAGAGGAGGAATATTTGTAGTTTAACTTATAAAAAAAGCCAAAATTACTGATGGATCATTGAATCAATAAGCAAGCATATAGATTATGGGTAGGTCATGAATAAATAAAATATACAACTGATTTTACCTTTATTGAAGAACTTTACATGCCTCAAAATGTGTTTATTGATTCAGCAAAAGAGCACATACTGGTATTGTATATATCACATGGTTACAATACCATTATGTTTATACACACAAGTTAGGTTGAAGTGTAAGGAATAACAAATAATTGTAATTATCATCTCCTTTTACTTTATATAGTTTTTATCATTTTCTTTTATATATGGTAAATGTATTTTTTTCTAAATTTTGCTACATTAGTACACCAATTATTAATACCAAAATCAACTTGCAGAATACTAAGGGTTTTTTTCTTTGATCACTTTGAATTTGAGCCTTAACTTATTTGCTCTTCTGTAAGTTTTAAAGTATAGAGTATTTGAAGAGAGGTTGCTTAAAGCTCCATCACTATCCCAGGATTTCGATCCTCTGCTCAAACACTGAATTAAACAATTACATCACAAACTACTGTTGATAATGAATGTTTTAATTACTCAAACCCTTGGAAATTTTACATCACTGTAAAGCCTTACCAGTAAACTGCCTTTGGGTCTTGATATTATACTCTGTTTTCACCAAACCATCATCAGTATGAGCCATGATTCGGATGACATACCATGTTTCTGAGTTAAGATCAGGTATAACCACATGATTTTGGTGCATTGGAGCCACTTTGTCCAGAAAAGGTGTCCAGTGATCTTGATTTTGGAGGCGATAATCTATGACCATTCGGGTCACTGGACAACTTTTAGGTTTTTCCCAAGCAGACAAATGTATGAGTATGTGGGTAGCATTAGCACTTAGCAGCTCTTCTTTAGTGGGTGTGGAAGGTGCTAAAAAAAAGCTACAGCTTAATATTTTAAAAAGTTTAATCTGAACTATCAACAACTAAAAATATACATATTCAGGTATATTGACATTTATCAAAACAAAAATATTATCGATAACACCAAAGAAATGTTCAAAGCAAAAAAAATTATTTTAATCTTTCAAGAAAACACTAGTTTCTAACTGGAACATGTGCATTGTATTCTCTCTCTCTAGAGTTAGAAAACTTGATCTGCACTTAATTAATGAGATAAAGAAAAGAGCTCAGATGAATCTTGCTACTTTCTCTAAGAAGAGAACTACTTATTTTTTACAAAATAACTTATAATTGTCTTCCTTTAGTTTATCCTTTCAAATAAGCTTTTTTTAAAAATGATTGAAGTAAAGAACCAAAGTATTACAGAATGATAAAGTTATCACAGTTATCCTTTCATTATCACAGTGTCTTTCATATGGTTAACTGGTTAAATATTACTAGCCTTATTGACTTCTGCACATTTTTCATTCTTTCACAAATCATGCTAGGTTCATAATACCCTTCAATACTACTACTGCTGTGATTTACTTAATTTGCCCTATCACTAGCAACAGCACACTGCTTGGATGGCTTTAGAGACTGATTGACTATTACACCAAGATCCCTTTTCTTCAAACACTATGAAGGTTATTCCCATCCAAACTATACTTATAATTCAAATTATAATAACCCACGGGCATTATCTTACATTTATTATAATTAAAACTAATCTGCCATTTATTTGCCCAACTCACTAAATAATCTAAATCCTTTTGTGAATCAGCAGCATCCTCTTCACAGCTAGCAACACCCAAGACTTTAATATCATCTAAAAATTTAAGTAATTTATTGACTATTCCTTCATCTACGTCATTGATATAAATAAAAAAGAACAAAGGTCCTAAGACTGAGCCCTGAGGTACCCCACTTTTGACCCTAATCCAGTTTGATAGAACTCCATTCATAACAACCCTCTGTTTTCTTCCATCCAACCACTTTTCTATTATCCACACGTATAGAGATTATATATTAACAAGCTTTTTGTGTGGAACCTTGTCAAATGCTTTCTGAAAATCCAGATAAAACAAATTCACAATCTTACTCTCATCTAGCAGTAATGTCTTCAAAGAATGTCAATAGATCAGCAAGTCAAAATCTTACCACTGTGAAACTATGGTGACTATCTAATAAAATTTTAAACTTGTTAAACGACTTTGCAAAGCATCTTTCATATGACTTTCAAAAACTTTTCCTATCATTGATGTGAAACTAATAAGCCTATAATTACCAAGAAAATTTTCATCACCTCCCTTGAAAAGAGGAGTAACATTAGCAGACTTCCAATCCTCTGACACCTGCCCACTATTAAAGGACTTACAAAGAAAAATGGTAAGTGGCTTACATATCCAATCCTTAACCTTCTTCAAAGCCTCTATGATAATATTAACTGGCCAAGCTAGGTGCCTTATCATTATTTAAACTTCCCAATTTGTTCTTAACAAGCTCAGAATTGATGTTACCATTTTGTTCAATCTTGTTTCCATCTAGCAATTGTTCAGGATGAGGAATATTGCTTAAATCTTCATTACTAAAATGGAAGAAAAGATAGAATTTAATAACCTCACCATCTTATAATTATCAGAAATAAGCCTTCCTGTATCATCCCTCAAAGACCCTACTCCCATCCTAACATTTTGCTTACCCTTAATGTATTTAATGAAATCCCTACTGTTAATTTGTACAAATTCAGCCAACCTTTTTTCATATCTCCTTTTTGATTTCCTAATTCCCTGTCTGACCAACTATAATTCTCTAAATCTCAAGTTTATAATGTTTATCTTTTAATTATAACTCCTATACCAATTGTGAGCCAATCAGGATTTTTACTTGTAGCTACTTCATTTTTTTGATATTTTTGCTATCTACTTTGTCTCTCTTGAGTATTTAAAAATTAAATGTTTGATATTTTGCAAATTTGATCAATGTCTCCAGTTAATTCAGTTGCCCAATTCATAACAGATAATTCTTGTTGCATCCCTTCAGAATTTGCTTTTCTTTGTAATTTGTAACCAAAATCTCATTATTCCTGATCTCCATATGCAGTAAAATATATAATCTAATAGACCAATAATCACTTACACCCAGATGTTCCCTAGTCTTCACCCTCTCAAACATTTCTCTATATCAGAAGTTAATAAATATAAAACAATATTGTTACTAGTAGGTTTCCTGACAAATTGGTGAAGAAAAACCTCCTGAATGGTTTCTAAAAGCCTGTCTTCCTCATGGCTTGACTAAAATTTCCCAATCTATATGTCTGAAATTAAAATACCCATAACTATGAACTCATTACCAGCTGAAATCTTAATATTACTGTAGAGTTTCTCATGAATCCCATCAGTTTCATCTTGTTGTCTGTAAGAAATTTTAGTTAAATGTCTTCTTCCTCTTCATTTCCTAAAAGAAACCCAAACAGATTCATCTCCTTGCTATTATATTTGATATCCTCAACTTCAACAGGAAGTAATCCACAGTCTACATATAAGGCCATTCCTCCCCTCTTTTGTACTCTATAGTCTATACCCAGTAAACAATTAATAATGTTGTATTTCAAAGAAATTCCCTTCATTAAGATTGTTTACATTTAAACATGTTTCAGTTATTCCCTTTCTATTGAATTTTGTCCTGGAAAAATAAACACATAATATGCAGTGATATGAAGCCTGATATATCCTATTATAAGAAGACAGTTTATGTTTTCAAAACTCACATTACTGAATTTAGAAAAGTAGCATAGTACCATCAAATTCTGTGCCAGTTTAGTTTCTGAAACAACCTTCCATCCATCTGGCTAGCTCACAAACTACACTTTATATGAAAATACAAAAGTGGCACTCACCTGTCCCTTTTGTTCTGAACAGAACCTGTTCACTACGTTTCTGGTTTTCTTCAACAAAAGCAATTAAATATAGCTCATAATTAGTCCCACACCGGAGATCTTCAAGAAAGAAATGTTTTGCTCTTCTATCTAAATGGTGCTGTTTCCATTGTCCGCCTTCAGGCATATAATGGACACTAAACTCTAAAACAAAATGAACAGAAAAGGAACTATGCTTTTCAAATATATTTTGGTTTAAAAAGTATTTGGTCCATCTTTACATCTATAGTAAGAGGCAAAATAATAAAATTTGAGGGAAAATGCAATTTTTACTCCAGGTTGTGAGGAAGAGAATGAATATCCAGGGGCAAGTTAATATTTTCCTTACATGAATATGTACACTATCTTACCAAAAGTCATGGTACATGAGTAGTTATGAATAAAACAAGAAATTATTACCGTGTTGGCTCACCTTTGACCTTAATGACAGCTTCAATGTATCTTGGAAGACTTTCTACTAATTTCTGGTAGAAAGTTGGTGGAATTGTGCTACATACCTCCTTTAAAGCATTAGTAAGCTTCATTACTGACGAGAGCCATCTTGGTCATGCCCTAATTCTGCATTCCAGTTCATCCCAAAGATGTTCTATCGGGCTGAGGTCAGGGCTCTGTGCTGGCCACTGCAATGTTCCGATGTTATTCTCTTCAAACTATGTGTTCACAATCCTTGCTTTGTGACATGGAGCATTATCATGTCAGAAGATGTAAGGGCCAGTAACATGAAATTGCCACAATGTAGGACACATAGAATTGTTTAGAACATTAATGTAGGACTCAGCGTTCATGGATCCATGCAGTGTGACCAGTGGACCTAGTCCATATACGAGAAGCACCCCCAGACCATGATACCACCACCTCCAAATTTCACTGTTGGGACAACACACTCAGGCAATAAGTGTTTCCCAGGCATCCTCCATATCCAAACACGTCCATCAGACTGGAAGAGCATATGGCGTGACTATTGCTCCACAGCACTGATTTCCATTGAACCACGGTCCAGGTTTGGTGTTGCTTTGCTTCATGCCAGTCGATGGTGTGCATTTGTTTTTGTTATCAATGGT
>NW_013667771.1:190352-196422 GCF_000517525.1 Limulus polyphemus
TAAATGTCAAATTTCGTCTATTTTGTTTTGGACCATATTTCGAGGTTGCTCAATGAGGTTGAAGTTCTAGACTGAAGTGGTCTGATACTTTATGTGTAATATGATATTTTTTATGTATTATAAATGACTTATTTAAAGTATGTTATTATCTCATTAGTATAATTATATGATTACAGTGTATATGATTTTGGTGTGGTTAGTCACTTTTGCATTGTTATTGTTTCCTTCTTGCTATTAGGAAAGCATCTTTTATGGTGTTGCCCAATTTGAAGGAGGAATTGGTTCTGTTCTTCTTTCTTTATTATAGTAGTGTTATACTCCTCAATAAGAGCCACACCTACTATAGCATTGTGCAAGTGTTGAACTGTCTGTATTGTCTCCCTGTAGTCTGCTTTGAACTCCCATGACTCTGGGTCATAATCCAGAAATCTAGGTGAAATCTTGAGGCACCTGAAGAATTCTATTATGTTCTTTCTGATGATATCTTCAACTGATATGTCCTCCTTCCTGATATTCAGCTGCATGTGCTTTGGAAGTTCATCCATGCTTTCCTTCTCATTTAGTGGCTTTACCATTGCTTGTTTTGTATCTGTGGAAAAACTGAATCAAAGAATGCCAAACCAATGAGTTTCTCACTGAGATATTATAGATGTCCAGCAAATGTTTGGTAGGCACATGTTGAAAGAGCAGGATTCACTTTTTATACTTAACAAGACACTGTAGGAAGTTAAAATTATTGTGAGGAGCAGAAATGGCATCAGGAGCAGATATACTCAAACAACAAAGATTTAGATGCTATGGAGATCTATTTCCTCATGGCTAGTGAGGTTGAACTGTCTTATTGGCATCCAGATCTTAAAGGCAGATAATGCCTCAGCCATCCATCATGCATGATGCAGTGCTCCAAGTGCTATAAATAACACACCACAAGGAGGGATGCAATAAAAAAAGGTCATGGGTTCAAGAAGCTCCCAGTAACTGTCTCTAGGTTGACTGAACTGAAGTTGTCTTATAGCAAATTCAATGACACTACCCTTAACTTCCTCTGTGACTTCTGCTAATGTATCATGGTCAGCCGCAGCTTTATAACTGGACTGGTACATGTATTCCCAAGATCGTTGGAATCCATTGAAAGTTATAATTTTCCTAAATAAAAATGTATTTCTGATAGGTACTTCCCTCACAAGGTTAGGTTTTCTCACTTCACCCTGCCCTCTATATGCAAACTTTTTCAAAAATGCATGCCCCAAGCCTTCATCCTTCCTGTATTGGAATCGAAACTTTCAACTCATCTCTCATGCAAATCTTCATGCGTCACCTCTCCATCAATAGGAGAGCACCACTATCATGTGACGTATGTTACTCCCTCTATGCCCCACCACCAAATTATCACTTCTCGTTTGGCAGCTGTCAAGTTCAGACTTCTTTTTTTAGATTGTTCAGTTACCTAAAATGGTTTATTTTTTCATTTTTCATATTTTTCTTAACTTTATTTACTACACTTCACTACCGAACTATCACTTTTAAGTTTGGCAGAAAACATGAGCACGAGAAAATTGTGGGGAGGACGGGTGGGAATAGTGAACGGAGAGAAGTACCTATCGGAAATATATTTTAATTTAGGAAAATAATAACTTCTGATACGGTACTCTCCCTCCACTCACAAGATTAGCTTGAATCCCACATTGAAATGAAGGAGAGACCAGTGAGAGAGAAACACAGGCTTATCCCCCAGAAGCGTCCGATGAACACCCCCGAAATGAGTGGAACAGATCAGATGATCTGAGAAGGGGTACTGCACCACATATGAGCCAGGAATATCTTCGCCATGGACATTGACATGAACAGGAGGACCATAGATGGTAGGACATTAAAGGGAGCACATCCATGTGGTAGAGGATAGTTTAGTAATGTGATCTTAAACATAAATTAGAATCACTCAATCCCACGATGGAAAAGTGGGCAAGTGAAGATGTGTCCCATGGTGTAGAGTGGCTATGGTGCGACAGACCAGATTCGGTAAGTCAACTATATCCAAAACCTCACTCGCTGGGTACCAACATCCTCATGAGGATAGGATGAGGATCATATTGTCTTCACCTCAAGTCCCAGAGTTAAGAGGGAACCTAACATTCTACTCCAAGAACTCACAGGGTAGCTTAATGCCAGGGATCAGGGATTTTGTTATCCGGAATCTGAGGGACATCCATCACGTGCACTCAACCCTCCCCGTGATTGTGAAATCAGCCCAAAACAACCCCAGGTCAGTAACAACCACGTCATCTGTGACTGAAAATACGGCATCAGATGCTGGCAATATACCCAGAGTGTGACTGTAACTTTGGAATTCATAAGCGTGAAACATGAGGAAGTAATGCTATATTGAAATATTAACTCCACAACTGTGAAGTATAGTAAATAAAGTTAAGAGAAATATGAAATATGAGAAATATAAACCACTTTAAGGTAACTGAACAATGTAAAAAAAGAAGTCTGAGCTTGACAACTGCCTAATGAGAAGTGATAGTTCAGTGGTGGCTCATAGAGGGAGTAACATGCATCACATGATAGTGGTACTCTCCTATTGGTGGAGAGGTGACGCATGATGATTTGCAAGAGAGATGTGTTGGAACTTTGGATTCCAACAGAGGGAGGATAAGGCTTGTGGCATACGTTTTTGAAAAAGTTTGCATCTAGAGGGCAGCACAAAACAAGAAAAGCTAATCTTGTGGGTGGAGAGAGAGTACCTTATCAGAAATGGCAATATCTGGATCAGAGGAAAGCCCCATACACTCTTTGAAAACACATGACAGGTCAAGTTCTAAGATATGAAACAAAATATTACAGAAATAAAAAGTGACAGCATGGATTATTTATATATGAGGGAAGAAGTGAAACTAGAATTAAAATTATATTTCTTAATTACTCCTTAAGTAGAGAATTTATTCCTTTATATAAAGATGTTATTAATATGATATAAGAGCTGGCTTGTATACAGCATTGCATAATATTATTTTCTGTGAAGAGTAATGCCTAAATAGTAAAGCATGATATGTTAATTGGCAGCAGGTATGATATTGTATTACAATAAAAGTACTGTTAATACTTTTAATCACATCCCTCTTTACTAATAAAATTATATACTGGAATCAGTGAAGAAGGATTTGAATAAAATTGTTAGCGATATTGTGATATAATGATATTTTAACAAAACAATTTGACAAATAACCACAAGGATAACTGAAGTATTTTAAAGTTACTTAACCATGATGGCTTCTTGTACAACAATACTTTATAAACTAAAGCCAAATTTTTGTAGAATCTTATGAGCCATGATGAACTGAGAAAGTTACTAGCAATTCTGTGCCATTTTGGATTCTTAAAAAAAAAAAACACTATTACTGATCAGGAATGAAATTTAGTGCTTATATCAAGTTGTTCACATATTTAAAGCCAAATCAGCTGACTTTTTAGTCATTATTTTTCAACCTTTATTAATGAGATAAAAAATTCTTGATCATGTTTCACAATAAGCCTAACATCATGTGAAACATTCCAAATGTAAGTCTGAAAAATATTGTGACTAATTCCCACTTACCCAAATCTACAGTTATGAAAATGTTTATCAAACATTAGGTACATAATAAATAATCAATCCAAGTATATAGTTTAGTCACTAGTGTTTTTCCTAACAATTATGGAAGTAATGAGCTAGTAACAGTTAACAGATTTTATATATACTAATCCATTTTGTCAAAAACAAAAAAAGGTTACAATAACACTGAAAATTAATAAATTGAAGAAAAAAGATCAATATATTCTTATCAATAACATGACAAAGGGCTATGTTGTAAAACAATATTAACAAACAACTAATTAAATGTAACAAAGACAATACAAACCTTGAACTTTGCCTTCCATGAAAGTTTCTGATATGGAGAAATTTGCTGTGTTTAAAGATGTTGATAAAAGTTTCACCTCCAGTCCTTCAAGTGGTGCTATAAGAGAACAAGCTTTATATATTTTCATTCAAGTGAGATATTAACAAAAGCAGTTGGTACATCAGTACACTTACATATTTTTCAAGTAGGATGTCTTGAGAGTGCTTAAAAGAGTATTATGAAGACAATGAACGAAATGTAATATAAATTAGTCTTAATTAATATATGATTTCATCATTTTATGGTGATTACACATTTAACATCCAAACAGATTAACAATGGCTTGTAATTTGGTTCAGGTCTACCTAGTGATATCCAACATAAAGTTAATTGGAGGTTGCAACTTCATTGGAAAAAGAGAACAAGTTACCTTTGTATATATATACAAGAAGTGCAAAAACATATAAAACTAAAGTGTTTATCCAAGAAAAATGATAAAATGAACACATAATAACCATCTTCATTATCGAAATGAATTTGTAACACACACACACAAACAAACAGAAAACATATACCTGTGAATTCATAATTCCTTAGTCACTTATTGTTGCAAGAGTTATAATTCATAATATTTGTAGTGTTTCAATACTGGCTGGTTTTAAAACTGTCAGGTTTTGAATATGGGCTGGGATTCTTTTACAGTAGGTGTCTGTAACTTGTTGGTGATAAATTCAAACAATAAACAGACAGCACACAATCCACTTGTTTTAAAATAATATATTTGAAACAAATGAAATGTATGTACAAAAATTCTTCACACTATAGGATATCACAGTTGTATCTAAAACTCTAAATAATTATTTTTTCTTGTCAAAAGTCCACACAGTCTGATTCAATTACTTTAGAATCCAACTGACAAGAATTATTTTTCTCTACTCTGTTTCTTACTGTACAAAACACTGTTTAAAACACCCTTTGACATGACAAATTGTTCTCTTTATCTCTGTTAAACTTTGAAACTCACTTTCAAATATTGTCTGTTATGGCTAAATTAACAATCATGCAGTCTAACTTCACTTTCACTAACTTCACTTTTTCTCACTTAACTTCTTTTATTAATTTCTTTGCTGGCACTGTAACAAACATGGGCACAAGAAAGCTCAATGCTGGAAACTTCAACACAGGGAAGATACCACGGCAGGAAAGGCTGCTATCCAGAAAGGTTATTGGAACTGTGGAGAGCAAGGACATATGAGGAGCCAGTGTAAAAAGAATACTACCAATAAGTCAGCTTCGGGAAACCAGTAGTGGTTGGTGTTGAGGGACGCCCACCAACCTCCATTGTGAAAGTCCCAACAGCTAAGTGTAAAATGGTAAGCACACATAGTGTCTACATGACAGGAAAGCTAGAAGGCCAAAAGTGCAACTTTGTCATAGATTCTGCATCCCAGCAAACCCTTGTGAATATCAGGGTGCTAGATCTCAAAGGAGTACCAGAAGCCATACAGAAGCTCTGTGGTGTTACAGGACATTATGCAAGGTTGTGGGGACCAGTGTGGGTAACTATTGAGCTCATGGGCATAAAGGACAGAAAGAATGTATACTTGGCTGACATTGAAGACTAATGCATATTAGGGTTGGACTACTTACTACCGAGGAAGTGTGTAGTTAACTTCGATGAAATGATGATTTGGAACAACAAAGGCATCTGTTGATTTGCATGTCACAGCACTTAAGTCAAATGCAATACCCCTTATGTCAGAGAAGATAATTTGGGGTAGAATAAAAGAACATCCCCAAGGAAGCCCGATGCTTGTGGAAGCAGCGGAAGACCCATCCAGGCCAGCAGATGTGAAGATTGGGAGGTCACCAAGTAGTACCCATAACAGTGGCCAATTTCTTTAAATCTGAGCAGACACTTAAGAAAAGGGCATTGTTGGGTGTGTGCCAGGAGGTAGAGCCAGTCAATGTTAGGGCAAGAAATACAACCATAAAGAAAGGACATCCACTCCCAGAACATTTAACTGACCTCTATAAGAAGAGCACAGTCCATTTGCCATCATCACTGGCTCTTCAGGTTAAAGAACTCTTGGCAAATTATGCAGACGTCTTTTCAAAAGGAGATCATGACCTCGGCTGCACAGAATAAACACAGGCAATCACCGTCCAATAAAGATCCTTCTGAGTAG
>NW_013667771.1:197422-209031 GCF_000517525.1 Limulus polyphemus
TATATATATGACTTAAAAGTGGACAATGTTCATAAGAAGCACTTGATGCATATAATATAATTCTGGAATGATCGCACACGAGTTTTTCAGTATTTTTTTAATGTTAATAGTTAATAAAGATAATATATATATATTCTTTACACTTATCTATAAATTTATTATTCAACATCTTTGGAGAACCTCTTGTGTAAAGCAAAATAATACACTTTACAATGAAAGCTCATTAAATATTCTGTGATCCAGATTCATTTTCTTAATGGATAAACAACATCTCTCTCTCCCTTTTTCAGTGTTTCTATCTTTTAGCAACAAAGACCAGAAACTCCCAAAACCACTGTAAGAACAAGAAGAACAACAAACCAAGCCTGGCATTACAGGGTCATGGAATTGCCTCAACTCAACTGTAAGAACAGGACAACATCTGTAACCGATATTACTAGTAGAAATCATAGCTCACCCAATTGTAAATGCAGGGAAGAGACATCCTGCATACAGAATTATGAGAAGGAAATGGAACATGTGCTCAACTGTATGAATAACCAATCAAACACTCAGAATGTCCCCCTAGTGGCTTTCTTAGTCATTTTAAATTCTTAGGATGCCATCTCTTTCTTTTGAATCATGGTTTCAAGGAGGTAGGTTGTGTCTTTAGTCTGCTCGAAATTTCATATTTTTTTCAGACTGAAATACAGCTTAGTTACTAAGCTTGATAAATTATAATGGAATTCTATGGTACTGATATAGTGAACTAATATGGTAAACATAAACTTAACATCTGAGAGCCAGTTCACACCAAACTATACTGGAAGTGGGGAGGACAAGTGGGAAATGGAAGAAGAGGTAAATATGTATTGGAAATACATTTTCAGTTTAAGAAACTGTTAACTTCCAATACAATATCTTACCTCTTCTCACAAAAAGCTAAATCCCACATTCAACAGGCGGAGGGCCGGTTAGAAGATGATCCCCCTTGAGGAAGTGTCTAAAGGAAAACGATGGGGTGTGAGAAGGAACTAAAAACAACACACCCGTGGGAAACCACAACCTTCTGAGCCAAGTACTCTTTGTTCATTAGTAATATGTTACTACTTTTCCCGCTGTAGGTGGATCTTCACCAAATTTGGTATAGAGGTTCACTGGATCCATGAGAAGATAATACAAATTTTCAGTTTTGTGTTTTGTGATTTTTATGTACATCACTTCCACAATACCTAGCAGCATCTGGAATTATACATCAGGTCTGTTGTAGGAAGAGCATTATACCATCTACAATAACAGAATGCCACCATCCTACTCCCAGCTGAATGTTAATGACAGGCCTCTGTGATCCACCATCCAGCAGCTAGGAACTGGTAAGTAGCAAGGGCTCCCATACTCCACTAGAAGAAGGAGGAAAAAAATTGCATTGGAGATTCCGGAGGACCACAGCACCAGAGACATTGCAATGGGTGACCTCGATTCCATATTTTTAAAAACAGTGAAATCATGTTGGCAGAGTTGATCAACCAACACCTGGTGGCATCTGCAATAATACGTCAGGTCTGTGGTAGGAAGAGCCTCAAATGCCAGGATCACCAGAGATCAGCAGTAATCCCTGTCTGCTTTACTCTTGTTAGTCCATGAGTGTATGGTCGGAGACAAACATATTTAGGAAATAAAAGACAGCGAGTTATACCTATGAGCAGTCCTGCAGAACACCCTACATCAACAATGAGCATAATATGACCTGGATATGTGCTATGACATTGTATTTTGAAAGCATGGAGTCAATAAACCAACACCTGGTAGCATCTGGAATTGTACACTAGGTCTACAGAATGAAGAGCCTCAATGTCATAGTAATCTAGCATGGTACGTGATCACAGGTCGTACTGTGCAGATTTAAGACTAAGTATACCTGGTCAAGCAACACTCAACACAGAGCAGGATCCAAATATGTGATAAAGGTCCCTGCAAAGGAAAAGAAAGGAGTATTTACCGCCTACAGATAAACATTTACAGCACTGACGATGTCCCCCCAAGAGAAGATGGAAATTTGCAGCCAAGGGCATGGTAAGGTGACAAAGCTGATGGGAAGAAAACATGAAAAAGGCAACAATAATCAGGAGAAAGAGAAAAAAAAATGCCAGGTGAATTAACTGGCGAAATTAATGCAGAAGAGTAATGGGAAAATGGTCATGGAAGAGGATTTTCACGGAAGAAACAAATGGGCTTGGGAACCACCTGGTAGCATCTGGAATTGTATATCAGGTCTGTAGTAGGAAAAGCCTCAATGTCATAATCATCTAGCATGGTACATGATCACAGGTCATACAGTGCAGATTTAAGATTAAGTATACCTGGTCAAGCAACATGCACCATAGAGCAGGATCCAAATATGCATTAAAGGCCCTTGCAAAGAAATAGAAAGGAGTACATACTATATACAGATAAACAGTTACAGCAATGATGATGTCCCCTAAAAGAAGATGGAAATGTGCTGCCAAGGGCATGGTAAGATGACAGAGTCGATGGGAAGAAAACATGAAAAAGGCAACAATAATCAGGAGAAAAAACAACATGAAGTTCCATGAGATTGACTTGGAGAGAGGTCTCAGAAAGAGTTCATTGCCTCAAAACCTCATGAGTGTCGAGATACACCCCCAACTAGAAAGAGAAGCGTTCGTAAAAGGTGATATTACAGATGAGGAGGAGGAAGAGGAATACCCACAGTAGTATTGTTCCAATCCAACCACCAGTTGAAATCAGTCTCTAAGGGAGGGGGAAAGGTTAGAGGGCATATAAGGGATCTCAAACAAGGCTAAATTGATCTTAGAAAACTCACTGATGATGGTGCGACCAAGAAGAATGAGGGCTTTGAGAGAAATCTGTGTCCCCAAAAGAGAGAGAAGCTCTTGTGTAATAAGAGAAGGAGAGGATAAAATGCTGCATATGAGACATTCTATTGCTTGTAACTAAAGTGGAGCAGGTAAGGCTCAACAAAGGAGGGAGTTGAGGAACACCCCGAGATGAACTAAAACATTGTGTGGGTGTGAGGAAAGACTGAGGATGTGGGACTGAGTCATCTTGTGAGAAGGCAAGAAGCAACCAGACTTCCATATAATGGTGGAAATGAAGTCCTTGGAATGAATCAGGTGGGCAAAAAATAAGATCCAGAGGAAGATAGAAGGAAATGGGATTGAAAAACAATGGAAGTACAAGACTTACTGAAACAACTTTCAGAACCCATGGATTTACCACCAAGGACCTCCAAACGTGGGCAAGTTGAAGGAGTCTGGCTCCCACCAGCCCTGACTCAAGAAGGGTGATCAGAGTAAAACAAATAAGAGAAGAGGTAATCGAATTATTGGGGTCCAATCCCCATTAAGAGAGAAGCAACACTAAATGCTGTGAGCCAAATAAGGGAAGTGGGAATGATGAAAATCATAAGCATGATCATCCACAGCACATGGGGATCAAGGCATACTGTCTACAGAATGCAAATGCTATCCAAAACAACTCATACGAACCCCAATATCTGGGGAAGGAGGAAACACTAAATAACCACCCAAAGACTTCTCCTTGAGAAGGGCAGGGTGGTACATAGGAAATGGGAGATAAGGACAGAACATAACATACCTGAACAATTAAATCCACCAAAGGGGAAAGAGGTCTGGGCAAGTCCCCCAGAATGACATGTGACTGAGAGGCATATTCAGGAGGGAGAAAAAGGCTGTCCTAATCTAATACTTCCCAATCACTGAAAACTGTGGTTAGACAATCTTCAGTTTGTTCTGATATTTGCATGAAATTTGTCAACTCCCGACCAATTTCCCAGAGCTGTCATTTCATAGGCCAAGAATTGCAGTTCCAACCTGTTGGACATGGTTGGTAATTCTGCTGCAGCAGTAACAGCAGTTGTAGTTGTGGCCACCTGAAACTGCAAGTGCATAACTTATGAAATTGAAAGAGGAGATAAAATGAAATAACTCGTAACTCTCCACAAAGGAGAACGAAAACAGTAAAAAACAATGTAACTAAAGAAGAAAAATTAAGAAAGAAAAACTTGTGGATAAGTGAATCAAACCACAGGCACAAACACATCCATTCAATAAGACTGCCAATCAAGAAGTGGTTAACAGCTGCAAGACTAATGAGGGCACTAGTTATGATAGGGGTAGTGTCGCACTCCTATTGGTGAAGAGTTACTGCATAATTATTTGCATGCTAGTATGTAGAGATATTGGGAGTATCAATGCTAGTGGTGAGCGAAAATTTATGTTGGTAGAAGGCAGTATAAGTTGACAAAGCTTTTTTGTGTTCAGGTAAAATATTGTATAGGAAGTTTAATATACAGATGTGAAGCAACTCAATAGCTTGACTGGAAAAGTCTTCGCATATCATTATAGGATAAGTCACTTAAATGATTGAAGCAGTGCTCTGTTGCAGTATAAAATATAATAGAATATTAGGGTTTGTGCAGGCATACCGATTACAAGCCAAAAGAGGTAATTTTCTCTTTATACAAATCACTAGTTAGGCCTCACTAGGAATATTGGGCACAGTTTTGGACTCTTCATCTTAAAATGGATATTGACTTACTGAAAAGGATTCTGAGGAGATCAGCTAGAATGACTCTGTGGATAGAATGGTTAGCTTAAAGAAATAGTATAAAATCTCATAACTTATTTTCTCTTGAGAAAATAAGGGTAAGAGATGATCATACTGAAGTTTATAAGATTATCCTGTGGATTGATAAATGCCCCTGATTTCTTTGTGATATATTCTGAAGATAATATGATGAAAGGACACAAACTAAAGATTAGGAAAAGACAATCTAGGTTCCAGTTAGGAAGACACAAACTTAAGATTAGGAAAAGACAAGCTAAAAGTTTGTGTCTTCCTAACTGGAACCTAGCTTGTCTTTTCCTAATCTTAAGTTTGTGTATTCCTAACTGGAACCAAGATTAGGAAAAGACAAGCTAGGTCCCAGTCGTGACAATTTTATTTTTCTAACAGTGTGATCAAAGTACTTATGAAATATATTATCATTTGTAATAGTGGAGGCCACACTTTACAGAAACTGAAAAGTGGAATCACTGATTTCCTGAGAAGTAAAAGATAGGTTGAAATGTGTACTTTTCTGAAGGATTGATGAACATGCAATGACAACTTTGAAGGACCATATAGTCCCTTGTTATCATTTGGTTAAGTTATGATGAACATGAGATTTTGTACTTTGCAACTATATGGTGATATATATATAGGGTTAGACTGTGTAAACACTGCTTTTACTAGAGTTACTGAGACTGCAAACACCTTTTGTGTTAAACCATTAAGTATACAATATGGCAGAAATCAGTTAATTCACTAGCTTATTTGTTTTAAGTTGTTATTAAAATAATTCACTAGGATTTGCCACTAGTATTTATTTTGTAGAATCCCTTTTAAAGGTTTTGTGAAGTCTGTTTATTTTAGAGCAAAGCCTGATTGGGCTCTCTGTTGTGTCCACTGCAGGGAATCAAGCCCTGGATTCTAGAGTTGTAAGTCCTTGAACTTACCATTATCTTACCAAGGAACAACAAAGACTAGAAATAGAAAATAATAAATATAATTAATTATCAAGGAAAAGTATGACACTCCTTTTTTGTGCATGTGTCCAATATGTTCTCTTAGACTAAAAATAAATTATTTCTTTTTATTATTTGTAAAATATGTTACTTAATTGTAATAATCAGGTAAAGCAAAAGATGGGTGGTTTTCAAGCCAAATTGGGGTAATCTTAACTAGCAAGTTAACAAAGCTGCTTTTAAGTCATTTGGGGACAGAAGTCAAAATAATGTATTAAATTATTTTACCCTGCATGGCCAAAGAATATGTAATTTCATCAGCACCATGTTTATTGTGTACATGACAGGTATAATTGTTGGTATCCAGTTGCTGAAGCTTTCTAATAAACAGTGACCCATCATTCTGCACTTCCATTCGTTCAGATTTTACAAAGGGCTTGCTCCTGGAATGAAATAAACGACGAATCCTGAAATCAAACAATACATTATTCAGAAAACTTTCAATTCTTTGAAAAAATAGAACATATACATTTTATCTGGTAATTCAAATTTGACATAAACATTGGTCTGTTCAAAATTAAATGACAATATTTCATTATATTTTATTTTCTAATCAATAATCCTGTAATTAGAGTGTTCTAAAAACTAATTGTTATAGTGTAGCACTAAAGACTGATTGCATATTATATATTTTGGTAATAAATAAAAACTTAACACTTTTCAAAAACTGGTTCTAGTTTTAAATATCAAGTCAGTAAAAATCACAAGCTACAAAGAACAAATTGGTACTATTAAAATTGTATTGTTGTTTTCTATCAAAACACAAACCTAGATTAAACTAAGTACAATTTTCATTCTTATATTAAGTCTACAGATTATATGATCAAAATAAACATTGCTAAAAAAGGCTGTAATACCCAACTGTCCACTTGCGTCCAGGTTGTGGATGTCCAACAGCATGACATGGTAGAAAGACCATACCTCCAAGAAGAGACATTAAAGACTGACCAAAGCTGATAATCCTTGCAGGAACTAGATAAATAACACCATCTGTTATATAGAACATTATATAATTCCTTCTATTTATAGACAAAATAATAATAAACAGAATACAAAAGGAAGATTTTAAATAACAGGGGTTAGTTCACCAAACTTCAATTGAGGCCCTGGCAGATAAAAGGAAAACATTTTGAAGGTTACACAACATGTTTGGAATATTTTACTTGGACAGTTTACTTATTTTAAATGTATAAGTATTAAATTTTCCTGTGTTAAAAATTACAAACTTAACAGCAAGTGTAATACAAAATATAGATAAAAGAAAAAAAAGACATAAAACACAAGAGTACACTGAAAATTATCCTTACAGAAGAATTTTTCAGGAGGGTCCAAGCAATTTTCATCAGATAAACTTGAAGGTTCCTTGATATTAAATCTCATTAGGCTGGTTTTCAGAGCTATTTAAATTCATCTAACTAATGCCTCATTCAATTGATGCGACTCATACTGGAATACTTAATGAACACTAAGAGTTTGAGTAAATACCAGGCAGCATAATGTCCTTAAGGATTTCTTTACTCAAAAGTTAAAATGAGAATTCTTGAAGTTCAAAAAGGTTTCTTTGAACTTCTTGTGCTTGATATTTTTTAATTTTGTGTTTGAAATTCTCCAAATATCTTAACACTTTCCACTACAAAATATTTACTCTTAATGTGTCCCTCAAAAGTTTCCTGATTCTTAAACATCACAACGAACCTTCAGTTTCTCTAATTCATAGTTTTCGTATTCATGAAATAATGTTAGGTCTTCAGGAAGACTAAAACAAAATGTTGTTACAACAAACATTAAACAAAAAAACAATTTATTCAACTATAACAACAATAGAAATCAAAAATAAAACTTTCAAACAATTGGAATACAAATTTTATCACTTACAAAAAACAAAGAAAAAGGTAGTATATCCGTGACTGACTGGGGCTTGAAACAAACATTAATAAACAATACAACATAAATACCAACGTTATTACTTTCAATAAATAATGGAATTAGGTAAAAGAACCACAAGAAAAAACCAACTAATTCTGAAAAAACACAATAATTCCAAAATTAAACCACTTCTCATGATTAATGACAATATTGAGTCACAATCAGTAATAACTCTTTGTAACTATATCTCATGAACTTACTCATTTAAGATCAAGAAAGGGTTTTTATTTAGTGGTTAGACCATGAGGTTACATCCCATGTGACTAGCTAATTTACATAATCTTTCCTAACATTAATATCTGTACATAACTGCTAATGGATGCTTGTGTCAGTTTCATAATAAAAAGATAATCATATTCAACGTGCTCTAGTTAGAAGGTGAGTTGGCATTTTAATATAACTAAACATTCATAGTTGAACTAAACAATAGAAAGAATAATAAATGAATGGTAAACAAAACTATAACAAAATAAATGTTGAACTCGTTATCTCACAACAAGAATCTAAAAGCTCTGAAACTACATTTCTCTCAAACGTGATCAATTTCTGCAATTTGAGCAACAATTAAAACTTTTACAGTTTCTTCTATAATTTTTTCAAAGATCAAATGTCCCATATTTCTCATACCTCTTTTGAATGAGAAGCTTGTCATTAGCTACAGCAATTAGTTTTAAATCCCTGTTTTTATCTTGCATACTTTTAGTAAGAAAGTTAGGTTAAAGGTAAAGAAAGATAATTTTATAAACTTTAAGATCTGGGGACAAATTCAACTTATTACTTTCTTAAGAATGTTAGTTAAACCAAAGATCATACCTATGATTTCAGGTTTAAGAAGATAAATTCATTTATTCTTCATTTCAGTTTATCTTTTTCTTGGCATATAACTCAAGTAATGCAACTACAATTTTACTTTTATTTCCTGGAAATCAATCACTTGCATCTTTGTAAGACATCATCTCATAACTAAAAGCCAGAAGATTTTTATATATTTCGCTCCTTAAGTCAGCTGACATTTCTTTAAGGCCTATGATTATTACAACTGACAAATTGAAAAAACTGACAGTTTTGGAAATGTTGGTGGACTTTATATTTGAACCTAAAACTCAAAATGTATCATAAAATCTAGATAAAGAATGTTTTTTTAGATTTCAGTTTTTGGCAAATAAAAAGGGGTGAAGGGTAGCAGTCAGTGCTGTGGCTTTACCGTCTGTTACATTTAATACATCAAGATAATGTTCCTGGACGTAAGTAGTGTACACCATTTATCAAATATTGCCACATGTATTTTCATCTGTACATAAAGTGATTAATGCAAATTTGAGCACTGGGGTGGGGCATCAGTTCATTTTACCCAAGAGTTATGGCTTCTCTCATGTATGAAGGTATAGTTTAGTGAAAATGTGAAACAGACAAATGACAAATCAATAGGTACCAATACAATGAAATTTCAAATAACTAACTCTAAATTAAAATTGTATGTTTATTTAGTTGGAAAATAGATACCCATTTGGTAGAAACCTTATTTATCTTAAAGGTACAGTATCTAAAAATGTATACAGGTCAAAAAATTGTCTGGTACAGCTTGGCAGGTTACCTAACAAGTGATAAGAATTCCGTGTGTCCTACAATGAAATTATCTTATCATTCCGCTAATCAGATTCATGCCCATGCTACATCTGTAGCATTAAAGTGTAATAATGTTTTCACAATGAAATCTTTTTTTTTTTTACTGAGTGGACCCCCTCCCCCTATATATTCAGTAGTTATAGCACATTTGTTAGCTATGAGGTTAAAAGTCTTTCTAGAAAGTGGGAATCATCTTTCTGTTAGTGACTTCTATAAACTGATTCACACCAATTAATATCTCATAACAATTGCTAAAAGTCTTGTTTTTCATGTTCACAAGGAAGATACTTAATCATTTCTTCAAATTTATTACTATGAGTTCACTTTCTTTTAATCATAAAGTAACAAGTCTTCATGAAATTTATCTGTTTTTGTTTTAGTTCCTTTGATTACTTGTCACTACTCTGGTGTTACGAATTTCTACTTAGAGGAGATGCAAGTCTTATACTAGAGTTAGTAAATGAATTGTTAAACGTATAGCTGAAGAGTACTTTACACACACACACACACTTTACACAATAACCCTTTTTTTATACTACTGGGATAGAACCACTGTAAAATGTTCTCATACTTTACAGTATTAGCATACCTTTGCTCAAGTGCTTCTATGTATGTAATTCTTATTGATCTGACATACTGTATTAACTGCATAGCCAACACAACTCAAACTAATTTTATTATCCCTTTTCTTATTCACAGTAGAGCAGCTTGAAATACTTCTACAACAATTACTAACTGTTGTCATGTATCAGGATTAATATTCACAAGTAAACATGTAACAGTAGCATCAATAATGATGTTCATTTGAAATTGTTAGGTAGGCATGTAGCATGGCTCAGTGGTTCTGTGCTTTGGACTTGTAGTTGGATGGTTGAGGGTTCAAGGGTGGTCCATGTCACACTACTGTGTCCTTGAACAAGACACTTTACTCCACTTGTCTCAGTGTACCCAGTTGTAAGATGGGTACCAGCTGTTAACCTGCAGTGGACTAGCACCCCATCTAGTCAAGAGGAAATGGGTCACTATTCTCATCCACTTGAGCCTCTTGAAACTGGAATACAAGTCTACCAGCCACATGTGCTTTCCAAAGGCATGGCAAGGATTTAACTTAATATTTTTCTTACTTAAAATATTATAACTAATTATATTCTACGTCAAGCCTCATGCTAGGCACTGTCAGTTAAATTTAAAGACATTAACTAATGTTCATTGTAAAGTACTGCTCAGTTTAAAGCAGCAGTATAAATTTTATTTTCAAGAATATTTCAGTAAATCAATAAACCACACTTACATGTATTTATCCATAAAATGTTCTTTATCTCTGAAAAATTATAATGCAAAATAATTCTGATAAGACAGAATGAAAATTGTCTAAGAATACCACAATATTTCATAAAAATAATACTTAACACAGCAATACCCACATTAAAATGTCATGACCCTAACAGAATACTTTGCATAACTTTGAAGAGTAGTGTCCCTCTACTAGAATCATTAATATAGCTTGTATAAAAATAACATATATATATATATACATAGTAAAATAAGCAATTTACTTACACTTACATAGATCCTCAAAGACAAATAAATATTAAAAAACAAAACTAATGTTTGTAAATTTTCTTTATCGTTTTTAAGAGAACATTTTTCTTCATATGAGGAAGATTTGATCCATTTCTACTGGAGAATGATTTATGGTAGATTAATTCCTGATTAAAAACATAAAAATTGGAAACACACCAAATAAAATCAAAAGTACACTAGAACTCTCCATTGTGAAAGTAAATAATGTTATTCAAACTAATATAAGATGTTTTTGATCCATAAATTGTGAGAATTGTAAACTGTAAAAAACAAAATCTCAAGCATGACTTTTATTGTACTTTAGCTCATTAAATGTGTTTTAGTATAAAGTGTACACAAATGAGTATTCTAATATAAAGTGTACACAGTTGAATATTCTAATATAAAGTGTACACCGATATGAGTATTCTAATATAATGTGTACACCGATGAGTATTCTAATATAAAGTGTACACCAATGAGTGTTCTAATATAAAGTATAGACTGATGATTGTTCTAATATAAAGCGTACACCGAAGAGTATTCTCATATAAAGTATACACAGATGAATGTTCTAATATAAAGTGTACATAGATGAGAGTTCTCATGTAAAGTGTACACTGATGAGTGTTCTAATATAAAGTGTACACAGGCGAGTGTTCTAATATGAAGTGTACAATGATAAGTGTTCTAATATAAAGTGTACACAGATGAATGTTCTAATATAAAGTGTACATAGATGAGAGTTCTAATATAAAGTATACACTGATGAGTATTCTAATATAAAGAGTACAATGATGAGCGTTCTAATATAAAGTGTACACAAATGAATGTTCTAATATAAAGTGTACACAGGTGAGTGTTCTAATATAAAGTGTACACAGG
>NW_013667772.1:0-7046 GCF_000517525.1 Limulus polyphemus
AAGATACGGGATAGTTCTAGAAACAAGAGAGCGTGAGAATTTTCACGTGATCTCGATGACGCAACAATATATATATGTGTGTGGAAATGGAGAATGGGATGTCATTTACCAAAACTTATGTACAGGTGTGGCGAAAGAACTGATCCTTGCGGCACTCCTGTGGTAATATCGAATGTTTTAGATAGATTGTTATTTACTTTGACTTGGGCTTTTCTATTGGAGAGGAAGTTGGATATTTATCTGATTATGGTGTCATTAATATTCAATTGTTTTAGTTGGTATTTAATGGCATTTTGGCATAAACTGTCAAATGCTTTTTTAACATATAAGAACGCTCATACGGTAGCTTGATTATTATTAAATGATTTGTAGATTAATTCTGTTAATCTCGTGACATGGTCTATTGTTTGTCTGTTTTTTTTGTTTGTTTTGTGGCTTTTGGAAGTCTGTTGATAAATTGTTTGTTTCACAGAAGAGTAAAAGTCTAGTACTGGATAATATTTTTCCGTTTACTTGCCAAGACAGCTTAACAAAATAATGGGGCGGAAGTTATTTGATTACATCTGCTGGTTTTTGTGTATTACGGTGATTATTGCTTTTTTTCAATGTGTCCGGGTAGTAACATGTTAAAAGTGATAAGTTAATTATGTTCGTGAGGTGAATTAAAAGTAGGTCTGAAGCTTTTTTTCAAAACAATATTTCCAATCCCGTCATGACGGGGAGCCAAATTTGTAAGTATTTTTATGTATATTTTTAATTCTTCAAGTGTGACTTTTCCATTTATTGTTTGTTGGTAAGTTATTGTGTGAGTGTTGGATGAAAAACACGGAGTGAAAAGTGTTTGCTGTGATTATGAGAATTGAGATCTGGAGAATATGGGTTACTAAAGGATAATAATCGGCAATAAATTTGCTTTTTCCGAATCTGTTATAGCTTTTGTATTGCTTTATCTGATGGAATAGAGAATTTTTTTTTTCGCTGAAAGTGGTTTACGTTTTTTCTCATAATTCTTTTGGTGTATTTCGTGAGTTTTTCAAATTATTGCAGAATTCCAGCCAATTAGTTTCTTTTAATGTTTTGATCCTTTGTCTTATTTGTGTGCGTCGTCTGTTAATCTAAGTTTTCAGGTTGGATCGCGTGAAATGATATTGTTTTAATGACAAACAAGAGCTTGACTCATACCTAAACGTAACTAAGGCTATCAACAAAGCAACATCTGACACCACCCACTCAGAAAAAAGAAATTACTATAATAATCACTGGACACTATAAATCTCGAGATTCACAAGTTAATTATGGAACAAAGATGTCTCAGGAGACCCGACATTCTAATAATATCAGAAACAATAAGTAAGGAAAGCCAAAATGTTAACATCCCAGGATTCAAATCCTATATCCTACAACATATACAAACCAACAGAGGAATGGTTTTATATTTCAAAAATGACATAGCCAACATTATATTAATAGAAGAAAACTTTAAATCTGACATAAGCGAAACAATTTTTTGTAATTTTCATATAAACAATAGAACAACCATTTCAATTCTTGCTATCTACTATTCACCATCCAAAAACATCGACACTAATTATCTACAACAATGAATGTCTAGAAACCCACAATCCTTAATCATAGGCGATCCAAATGCCACTCACAAAGACCTAAACGGCAACAGAAACTCAAGAAAAGGATAAATTATACTGGATTTACTAGATAAAAATAACATTCGGATCATTAATGATACAACAAGAACACATTTCAACTCGCCTACAAATACTTCGAAATATTATATCTAATAACAGTCCCGTCCATCCTATTAACAAAAACAACAAATTTCACGGTCCAGGAGGAAATTTCAAGCCATCACTACCCAATATCATGCACGCTTCATACACGGAGACCACCGACACCCCCTATCATTACCACCACCACCAATCTATAACTAGACTAGAACCGACTGGCGGACATTTAACGAATCACTTAACAGGAGTAGTCACTTCAAATTAACCATTGGAGAGGAAGAAGACTACAGTGGCAATTCTACTGGAAAATGGTATGACCCACTAATGCTTCACTCAACCTTGTATTCATAATATACTCCTCATCTTTACTAGAAAATCTGGCATAACGGTTTTTAGAGCTTTCTAAGTCTACTTTTTATAATGTCCCCAGTGGCACAGCGGTATGTTTGTGGAGTTACAACGCTAAAAACAGGGTTTTGATACCCGTGGTGGGCAGATCACAGATAGTCCATTGTGTAGCTTTGTGCTTAACTTCAAATAAATAAGCAAATATTTTTAAACTTTTCAATTTGAACGTCATATGCCCTCTGTCAAACGTCTAAGTTATAGCATAGATGACCAAACTTATAACAATTGAGTAAACATCTAATTATACTCTTTCTCTAATATACAAATTATTATAAGAGAGACGGCAGATAATTCAATATGGTTTTGTTTTAAAAACAAGCACCCAAATATACAAAACTTCTTTAAACGAAGCAAAACCCGAGAGTAACTTAGTGGTTATTGTATCGGACTATGAATTCGAGGATTGTCGGCTAAAGATGTGATACCCCCAAATACGCTTCACACTTTCAGTTGAAAATTAATTCGATTATTACTAAAAGACAGTTGCACACTCTTTTTCAAAAAACACCACACACAACCAACAAAATCACCAGCGAAATAAATCTTACAATGCTACAACTGCCAGAAGTTCGGGCACAGTAAACCTTATTGCACTGCTGTCCATAGATGCGTACGATGCTCCGGTCAACACAACACGATGTAGCCCAGTGTCCGAACGAGTGCAACCAGGTCACTTGCGCCAACTGTCAGGCTGCTTGTTACAGAGGTTGTCCTAAATTCCAATTAATAAGAAACAGAGTTATCTATATAACAAACAGTCAACAACACCCTTCTACATCATAATATCCACTTCTATCCCAACAACAACGCCAGCCACTTCTACCAACATGCAACAACACCCCAACCCAGCTACACAGCCTCATCCTACAACTCCAACAAACACCAACACAACTACCTATGCTAGCATCACCAGCCGGCAACAAAACACCCGCACAAACGTACTTAGCTGTAGTAACTACGCTGATTTCACTATAAACCTTCTTGCCATGTTAGTAGAGCTGTCCAAGTTACGGACGTTTTCAACACACACATAGAAATCGTTGAAAACTCTTGTTCAACAGCCAGACGCCACTTCCCCATTTCAATCCTAAGGCCACGCCACTTAACACTTAAAATTCAACAACGAGCACAACAAATACAAAATTCACAGACACAGTAAAATACTACATCTGAACTGTCAAAGTGATTTTCTCACCAAAAATTTCAAATCAACGAACAAATCAAAAAAATCATGCCATGATAAGCACCGCTTCCATAAGAGGGAGGATGTCCTTCATTCAAATGTGTTCTTGCATAAGCTCAGTGGGAAGTCTCTCAAGGAACTTATTGACTAGCATATCTTTCCAATCTGCAGAGACCATTGCAATGTATGTCTTCAAATACAATTTGCAAAGATTATTGGTGTAGATAGTCAGTCCCTAGGTGCTGATTCTCTTACAAACCTTGCTTGGCCCAATAGATTGCTTGATTTGCTACTGGGTCAAATCAGTAATGCTACTCACATAAAACTGTCTCCCAATAATCTGGATGCTCCTTGTCTAGATTTGTGATAGCATTAAGACTTGGACTGTCTAAACTCAGGACCAGGCCTAGCACAGCCCATTTCAGAGTCCACTCGTTTCAGCCTGAAACATTTTAGAATCCGTATAGGTCATTAACATTGAGGGCATGATTTGCTCACAGGAGTTTGTGTGCTGGGCCAAAGAACAGGACAGAAAATTAGAAAAATATGGAAGAAATTTAAGAAAGGAGATAAAAGAAAGATTCTTACTATTCAAGGACGAATTAAAATAAAAAATAAATCAGATGAAGACAAAATTGATGAAACTATTGGAGATGTACAGAGAGAGATTACAACAATAAGATTAAAAAGTACTGAAAGACTGTAATAATAAAACTGAAGTATAGCAAGGTTGTAATGACAAAATTAACAATGTCAAAAGTGAAGAAAGAAAAAGTAATATTGAGATAAAAAATAACATCAGTGACAAAATATATGAAAAATGAATAGTTAAATGTAAAGTATAAGCCAGTCACACACTTTTCTGTGTTTGCTCAAGAGTTCCAAATGAAAACACCATCTACTAAAGACATAGTAAAGAAGAATTTACCTACACGTATTACTGAAGGTCCTTCGTTCATTGTTCCAGCCACAACATTGCCAAACCCAGGTTCAGAGAATTGCTAGCCAATCAAGAATCCAACAGACTATGATGGGAAGGTACTGTAGGAGGCATACCATGCTCAGTTCAAAATCACTTCCAAAGTGAATTGGTGGAATAATGAACAACAAGCTAGGAAGGTTACTTAAAGATGTTAAATCTAGTCTTTTATATATGGACAGCAAGGTTACTTAAAGATGTTAAATTTAGTCTTTTATATATGGGCAGCAAGATGAAAACTGAGAGTTTTAATAATTATCAAGAATTGGTAGCCTTTTGTTTAACAGATTCGGGGTTCACACCAGAAACAAATATCAAGAGCAAAGTTTTGTAACAGGGTGCAGAGGAATGAAGAGATATTTCTTAACTGAATTTGTAGAATATTTTAAAAGGCTTACCCAGTTATTCTACCCAGATATTCCCCATGAGGTTATGAATTCGTTGGAATGTGATCAATTTATAGATGTCATAACAGGTGACCATATATAAATATTAGGCTGAAGCATAGGAGGTGCACATCTTTAAAGGAACTTTGAAGTCAGTAATAGAACTAGAATTCATTAAGATTGCAGATAAACAACCAAAGGCACCCTCCTGAAGTTATGGGATTGTCAAGTTGAGTAATATTGAAACATAAACTCTCATTGATAATATTGTAGCAGAATGCTGTACTTATCTACTTGGATGGCATAATTGTACATGGGAAAACCTTTGACAATAATGGACAAAGGAAAATTCTGAATTTAAAGAAGAAAAAGAACCTTAAGCTGAATCCCAATAAGTATGTATTATTCCATTAATAGGTGAGGTTTATGGGACACAGCAGAAGTGTGTCTACAGACGTATCTAAAATTGATTCTGTCCAAATTACCCAACACCAAATAACTTGTGTGAAGTATGAGAATATTTTGATCTGTGATCTCACTATCATTCTTTGTAATATCATTCTCTGATATAGCCAATTCTCTACACTAATTACTTGAATAGTGAAAAGTGTTTTGTTGGACATTTGATTGTGAACAACTATTCATTTAGCTAAAACAAAGAATTAACTATTACTCCTGAATTAGCATATCCAACTGTTGAAGATACACTCATATTCAATACAGATGCCAATGAATTTGCAGTGAAACTTGGATAAAAGATAATAAAAAATAAGTTGACACATCTAAATGAAAACTTTTTCTCTGGCAATAAACATTGTATTTACTGCCTGATGAAGGACGTTTACACGAAATTTCGCACAAAATAAAACTAGAAATATTTTCATTTTAATAGTAGACGAGGTTAAGGGCAATATCAAATTGTCATCATTGAAGGTTCAAAGAAAACGTAAATTGTTATTGAACCTTCTGTACTTACATGCAGAGGATAGTCATTCAGCAGTATTACACAGAATATGCAGAGAGACTATGGAACACGATTGATATCACAAATGAATTTTTCTGGAAGAGAATTAAATCAGCTAATAATAAAATACAAAGTCGCTATAATGTTAATGCTGATAAGACTGGAGTCCACTTTGTGACATTATAAAACTATAAAATCATTGCCACAAGAAAGTTCGAACTTCAAAGCAGGTGTTGGGAAAGTTCATATGTTGTACTGAAAAGAATCAACGATGTGGTTTACATAACCCAGAAAGACAAGTGGTCTAAGCCAATAGTTACCCATCATGAGTGTCTTTGAAAGTACATCAGTGAAAGAATGGCCAACGAAATAATTCCAGACAGGAACTTGAATACAAAAAGTCAACCTACTGAAGAGCCCAGTGTTCATGTCCAGACCAAGAATGGAATTGCCGTTGGATTCGCTCGACCACTTATGCAGAGAGAGAATTTTCCTAGTTAACAGGAAACACACCATCACTAAGGAAAAGATACACCCCTCTACATATCATAACCATCGAAAAAGGAAAACACCGAAAAACTTGGTGAATTGACAGCTTAGTCTTATTTGTATATTAGGATTATTCAGAGGACTTCACAATCTAGGAATGAGAAGGTGTTGTAACATATATTTTCATTGTTAGAATTTAGAGGTTTTATATAGGTCACTGGTAATCATGATGAAATTATAATCAAGAAGTTTCGTCTAACACCTAGATATAAGGGTACATTATTTATAAATAGGAGTAGTTAGTGAAATTAATGAGTATTCATTGTCTTTTATGAGTTTAGTGTTAGAAGTGAGATTCATTGTATTTATTCAGTTATTCCAACGATTGGCGAGAATATTATGTAAGTAAACTTATTTGTGAGTAAGGCGTCTTACCAATAATTAAGAAATTTTTGTTAAAAGTTATTAGTGTATTAAGCCTACAGTAATATGCTTTAAAAATTGTCCCCTTGTGGAACAACAGTAAGTATACGGATTTACAACATCAAAATACATGGTTCGATTCACCGCAGTGGACACAGCAGATAACTCTATGTACACAGCGTGGTCACAAGTAAATAGACATCACCTTTTCAGAAAAAATGAAAATTTTCAGTCATATTCACACGAATTGATATATTTATAAGTTAATTAATATCTAGTAGATCTTCCTTTCGCTTCGTGGAGTTCGTTGATCCTTTGGGGCATCGTGAGAATCATCTCGTAAATTTTAGATTGTGGGATTTTAGCCCACTCTTGCTTCAAAACTTGAAGTAGATCGCTCTTCGAAGTTGGTTTTCTGGGTTGTTTTTGACTTGCCAAAGGTTTTTGATGGGGTTCATGTCAGGAGATTGGC
>NW_013667772.1:7912-9600 GCF_000517525.1 Limulus polyphemus
TCTGACAATTCGAGAGAACCTTGAGTTCTAGGCATCTTGTAGCACAAGATAATTAGTGTGCGAACCATTTTCATTTATATAGTGTTCTGTGAACACAAATTAGTTAGCATAAATCAGTTAAATGACAAAAAATTAGGTGTATATTTACTTGTGACCACTCAGTGAAGCTTTTATATAAAACAAACAAACTCTTGAAAAGTTTTGCCATTTTAAGTTAGGTTTACAGCTTGTAGCAAACATAAAAGAAGAAATTAATTAATTTATTGTTACGTGTATTAGATCTCTCGTTATTTTTACCAAACATTCGTAAACAAAGTCGTTCAACAATAGAATCTGTAACAAAAGTATAATTATTATCAAACTTATAAACCAATCAGCTTGAAATGTATGATAAATAACACATAAACTGGAGATATTCCTCACCCCACCTTAAATTTATTGGAATTATTGATAAATTCTCGGCTCTTTAACGCGCTACCTACCATACATTTATCGCACTAGTTTTAATAAACAAAATGGGTGACTTAATAGATGAAGTATTAAGATATGGTCTCTTTTTAGGTGCTATTTTTCAGATAGTTTGCATTGCAGCTGTTGTTTTTATACCAGCTAAAGATGAAGGAAAAGTATGTAGTTTTGACTTTTGTACTTGATATTTCATGTTGCATCTACGATCTGTTTAACTTTAAGTTTAACCCTAGTATTACTACTACTACTATTAATAACCAACAGTATTACTATTAGTATCACTAATATATATTTTTACGACTGATACAATAAAGGAGTTATAGTAATTAGTATTTATAGTATGTCTGTACTGTGGAGCACAAAATGACCCTTAATTTATAATCTTTTTTTGTATAAAAATTAGCCCATTTTGTGAGAGTAAAAATACTTAAAACCAAGATTTAAAAAACATTAATCAAATTGTTCTAAAATTATACTTATAGTAATAGTATAGTAAATTATGAAAATCAGCTTGCAAATTTCTATTGTAAGTGTAATTTTAATTAGATTCTTTTGTGCATTTTACTGAAGATATTGTTATTGTATAAATATTTTTAACACATATGTTCCATATTTTTCACATGAATTTCAACAATATCATTGACATTGCACAACCATAAGTATGCTATTTTAAGTGTTTATCAATAAGAAATAACAGGTGATCAAAAGAAATACCATATTAAAAGACTTTCAGATGATTTCTGGTAAACTGATGGGCCAATTTTGATGAGATATATGCTACAGAATACTTTAAAGTACCATTTTACTTAAGTAATAAACCAGTTAGTATCAACAGATGGTGCATTTTTACCAAATATTCTTTGTAGTAATCTTCATTGATGGTAGACACGTGTTAATCTTTACTGGTTATGCCACATTACATAGTAGTAAATCAACCAATAATAATGAATTATCATGTTAATTGTTTACATCATTAATCATTAACATAATATAACATATTTTGGGACAACATGGGACCTATTGGTCCATTTTGGCTGTTCCATCCTCAAAACTAAATTAAAATTATTAAAAAATAAGGTAAAAAAATTTTAAAGCCAGCCATTTTCATTCAAATACTTATAAAGCTTTTTCTTAAACTCACTTAAATTTACTGCATCTACAACATATGAAGGAAACCCATTCCAAAGACCAACCACCCTGTTAGAAAAATAAAACTGTCT
>NW_013667772.1:10501-12424 GCF_000517525.1 Limulus polyphemus
CTTGAAAGGAGGAGTTACACTAGCTAACTTCCAATCTTCTGGTAACAGCCCACTATTCAAGGAATGACAAAAAAAAATAGTAGCAAGTGGCTCACATATCCACTCTTTAACCTCCTTCAAAACCCTTGGGGAAATATTATCTGGCTCAAGAGCCTTATCATTTTTTAAACTTCCCAATTTTTTCTTAAACCAGCTCAGAATTAATGCAGTCACCTTGTTTGATCTTGTTTCCATTTATCAACTGATAAAGATGTGGAATACTGCTTAATCTTCATTAGTAAAAACCAAAGAAAAAGTAAAATTTGATAACCCAGCCGTGTCATGATCATCAGCTACTAGCCTTCCTTTATCATCCCTCAAGGATTCTATCCCTATTCTAACATTTTGTTTCCTCTTAATTATTTAAAGAAATCCTTACTGTTAATTTTAACATTTTCAGCCAACTTTTTCTCATACATTCTTTTTGATGTCCTAATTTCCTGTTTCACCAACTTTCTTGATTTTCTATAATCTTCTCGTCATATCAGTCAATTTAAATTTATGATGGTTTTCATTAATTTTATTTCTTAAACTCTTTGTGAGCCAACCTGTTTTATCTTTTAGCTACCCTTTTCTTTTTATTAGGAATATGTTTACATTGAATATTTAAAATTTTATCTTTAAAAACTTTCCACATCTGATCAGTGTCTCCAAATAACTCAGCTGCTCAATTCACAACAGATAAATCTTGTCGCATCCCTTCAAAATTACCTTTTTTGAAATTTGAAACCAAAATATCATTATTCCTTATTTCTATATGTAGCAAAATATTGAACCTAATTGAGCAATGATCACTTGCACTCAGATGTTCCCCAATTTCCACCCTTTCAATCATTTCTGTATTTTAAGATAATAGTAAGTTTAAAATAGCATTGTTTCTAGTTGGTTTCTTGACTAACTGGTGAAGAAAGCCATCCTGAACAGTATCCAAAACCTTTCTCCCTCATGGTTTGATTGTATAATTTCCCAATCTATATGCCTGAAATTAAAATCATCCATAATTATGATTTCATCAGTATCATTTAGTGATCTGTAACAAATTCCCATTAAAAGCCTTTTTCTTCTATATCCACTAATAGAAACCCAAATGTATTCAATCTCTTTGCTATTATCTTTGATATCCTGAACTTCAAAAGGATGTAACTCACAATTTACATATAAAGCCACTCCTCCTCCTCTCTTCAGTACTCTATTCCTATTAAATAACCTGTAACTCTGTATTTCAAAAAAATTTGTCATCAAAATCATCTACATTTAACCATGTTTCAGTTATTCCCATTATATCAAAATCCTCCATTCCTACCAGTGCTCTAAAGTTATCTATTCTATTTCTTATACTTCTAGCATTACAATAGTAACAATTAAGCCTATCCTTATAACTACTTCTATACTCATTTCCTATGCTAAACTTTTCTCTGTCTCTTATTTTTTTGCATTCAGTTTTTCCTGGCCCTCACCACTGTCTAATCCTAGTTTAAAACTTCCTTTACAGCTGAGTTAATAGTCTTAGCAAACAAGCCAGTTCCTACCCTATTTCAAGGCAAACCATCCATTAAAAAAAGCTCCTTTCTCCCATTGAACTGATCCCACAAGTCCAACCAGCCAATCTGCTCATCCTTACGTACTAACCTAAGCCTAGTATTTAGCCCCAGTGACCTACTTATAACTTCATCCTCACAGTTAATTCTGGGCAGTATCCCTGACAAAATTAAGTTATGCCATTTTCATTAAGTGCCTTTATCAACCCCTTATACTTATTAATTAGCTCCTCTGACCTACCTTTCCCTACATCATTAGCCCCTACGTGCACTACAAAAACTGCATCTCTGCTATGCCCCTTATATCTTTTGCTCTGTCAGTTATATCCTCAACCTGTGCTCCTGG
>NW_013667772.1:13080-14491 GCF_000517525.1 Limulus polyphemus
AAAGCTTTTTAGTTCATGTTTCTGGGTAAAACTATGTCCAGTATAAAATTAGGTTTTTGTTATATTTTCAAAAGAATTAAAAATGCAACTAATATACTAAATCTTTCTCTATTTATCATTACACAGCATTATTCTGATGCTTTGTGACAGAGGTCTTTCAACTGAGAAAACTTGGTATATATACCTATTTTGAAATTGCATTTAAAAATAAAATACAACTAAAAATTGGTTTTATAAAAATCATGACCAACAATTATTTATACTTGGTCAATGCCACGTTGTCACTAGGCATAATGGCTGAAACACGAACGTGTTAGATAGATTTAAGGTTAAGGATCAGCTTGTTCATGATGGTCTCCATTTACGTAATTATGTAACAGTGTTTCAGAAACCACTAAATATATTCATTGAGGAATATTGAAATTATGTAAGAGATGAAGGTACTTTTTGGATATTGATAATTTCAATATAGTTTATATTAACACAACATATGATAACAAGGCTGTCCTTGTGTGCCTTCCCCTGAGGAAAACTAAAAAATAATATAGGAACAACAAAAGATCACTTGGACCTTAAAGGCTGTTCCTGTACACCCACCTTTTAGAAAAAGTAAAAACTTAAGTCCACCCTTTATCTTTCAGGAAATTATTGATTCCTCATTTAAAAATTTAAAGTGTCAGTCTCCACTACTGGTGATGGCAGATGTTTCCATAAGCCATTCACCCTTTTAAAAAATAAAAAAATAAAACTATTGTTGCGTATCTGCTTGTTTGTTATTTTCCAGTAGAAATTCTTTCCAAGGAACTTCAGCAATACAAGTCCTTTCTTGATTGAACCAGTTTATTCTTTCTCGATACAAACCTTAAGTACACAGTCATTCCACTGTCAGTACTTTTCTCGTCACTTTAAACTTAACAACCTTTATAATACATGCTATAAATCACAGCGATTCACTATCTCGATAACTTCGCTTTCTACGAGTGCAAAACACACACTAACTCGAAACAGAATCGTAAATTACCTGAAACTTACTGTGACTACCGTTCGCTTAATCATACATTCAATCTGGCTGGCTTTTCTCGCCAGGCTTATTACTAACTTGATCACACTCGAGCTTCCCAGATAATTCGAGAAACATCACGTGACTTCTGGATAGCAGCCTTTCCTGCCGTGGCATTTTCCCTGTGTTGAAATTGCCAGCATTGAGCTCTCTTATGCCCAGGTTTGTTACAGTGCCAGCAAAGTCCCTCAAACTTTTCTGAAAGCTGCCCTTTTTTGGCCTTGAATCCTGATGACTGTACCAACCTTGGTACCTCTGTGCTGGACTTAATGTAGGATTTGAATTTAAGAGCGCTGGCCATTGCATCCTGCATAGTAGAGGGGTGTGCTTGCTTTACTTGTATTTTCAGTT
>NW_013667772.1:15077-31580 GCF_000517525.1 Limulus polyphemus
CTAGCCTGTCTATGCCAAGTCTTAATTATGAATCTTGTTGGTTTCCAAATTATAGCATAAAGAAATAAGGCTTTTATCCTATTGATTACCTGGATAATCTTGGTACAATCCTAGAACTTACAAAGATGCCATTTTACAAAAAAAAAAGTCAATGTAATATAAATAGAAGATTGAACACATAATATGTAACATTTGGAACTCACAATAACTTGCTTGTTTTGCTTTTTTAAAATAGAAATAGCATTTTTGTTTTCAAGAAACATACTGTGATACATTGTATGAAAATATATATATATAACGATCTTCCTTCTACTGACTGTGTGTGTGTGTGTATATATATCTGAAACTATCATATTCAGAAACATGTTATTTAGTAGAGACCCACAGACATATAGCACTATGTTTATCCATTAATTTCTAACTTCATCTTGATTCCTCCTTTACTTAAACAGACTTAATATAAAAAGAAGTACACATAGTAGTTTTATTATATTCAAACTGTAAGTTACAAACTCATGAAAGCTCACTGATTGCACAATGACCATTTAAACAGCACTCCTAAGATTGTTCATCCTGGCCCCACTCAATGTTCATCCCATATTACATTTAGCACAGATACAGTTATTTGTGTACACTGAACAGCCACAGCATGAACACAGTAGTTCTTCATGCATATCGGTTATTACCCGACCTTCAAAGAACTTGGGTTTATATTCCTTATGTCATCTCCTTATCCACATTACATGGATTTTGACACTTATTAAATGGGTGAGAATGTGAGAGATGAGCTTTAATATTGAGAAGTTTGAAGTTACAAAAATTTTGGAAAGTAATTTTTCTCCCATGAGAGAAGAACTTGTGTTATGGAAGAAGAAGAAGAAAATAATCTAGCTTTGTTTATTGACAGAACCATAAAGCCTCTTGCTAAATGTACACCTATGGTAAAAGAAAGAAAATGAGCTTTTTGCTTCTGTGTATAGAACTTCAGTTTTAAGTAGGGGGTTTCCTTAAATTTTCAATAAGAAAAACAAAAAAAAACTCATTTACTATTGTATTCCACAGTTTAAAAAGAGTAGATTTATACCACAATTTCAATTATTTATTTAATAAGTAACAAAAAACACTTAATAATCATACATTTAAATTGACCTTTCACACTGTGTAAATTTTTAATTGAAACACTACAAAAAATGTATTACCTGGTAATCTGAGATGTTGCACAAAACTTGTGACAAGATGAGATCAGACGTAATCCTAATAAGATACTTTAGTTAAAAACTTGATACGTGTGAGTTTACATAATATTGATAAATGAAATGAAACCTCTGTCTACAAACAAATTTTAAAAACAAATATGAAGTTACATATTTATCAATAAAAGTAATGGAGGGATTTTGTATTTTTATTGGTTTTAAAACACAAATATCATGAGTGACAGATACGTACCTGTACCCTTTCTACATCAAGTCTCACAATAATTGTTACAGTATAGCTACAGGTTCTGGATATTGTTATTATAAAAATATAATTTAATTAGAAAAGTGAAGGAAATACATAATAGTAAGAGTGGTTATACTATAATAATAATAATAATGAAACTTGATTAGCAAAGTTATTAACATTATATAGAAAATGTTACATTACTATACTATAAAAATATCAGTCATTATATGATTATGTAAATGTTTAATGTCTAACATATTACTGTGGGTTAATTTTGCTGATCAAGCCCTGCTAGTATGTCACGACATCATACTTTGTAAGGAAACATCACAACCAGCAGAAAGAGGAGACTGTATGGATAGACCATAATTGCCATACACATAGAGGAGAAATCATCAGTAAAAGATGATCAGCTGGTGGGAATGTTTCCTTGGAAGAAGGATGTGGTGGTTGAGGATATCTGACAATATGACATTTTGCGAGAGAAAACACCTGTATAAAAGTATAGAAGCAAAGTTATTTGATCATACAGATTCTTTGTAGGACTTTGAAGTTTAATGTTGAAAACTATGTGCAGGACATGTCATTTCAACACTTGAAGATAGTTTTGAAAGTTAAAAGAAACAAGAAGCAGAATTCGAGGCAGTATGACCATGTGTAATACATGGTCAGACAAAAGGTTTTATATGTACAAATGTTACTACTTAAATAATTTAATTTATATGTAAATTACTTTTATCTGTAAAGTACAGTAACTTACATCAAGAAAAAACTTTGAAAAGGTGTACATTTAGAGTGATTTGATAGTATTATCATTTCCAGAAATATTGTTACAAACTTCAAACATCAATGACTTTGGCAGATACATCAAACTTATAATTTGCATTCAGTTTTATGAACTAGTTATTCAATTTAATACAGATATTAATTGTATCATAAGCCTGTGTTGTACTATTTGATTCTGGATACTTATAATTTATATAATCTTGATATATTTCATACTCATTTTATATACAAACAAGCTGAAGAACCTGTCCTTTGTTCGGGTTATGAACTTAAAAAAATGTGGGAGTAGATGCTATTATAAATAATCAAAACAAAAATCCTAACTTTCACACAATTTATTTATAACATAACATATTATTACAGTATTTATTATCATCTCACCCAAAGTTTTGTATAAACTTTGAGAAACTCACCATGTATGTACTTAAAACATGATATACATTGTGCAATGGTCAGGGTGACTTTGTACGAAGAGGTAGTGGCCAAAGTAGTGGTTGTAGGGGTACTTTCTGTTACATGCTTTCAATACATGGCTCTTAATCTTCTTTCACAATGTTTTACATGATGAATTAATTGATGATCATTGGCTATAGAAGTGTTTACGGGCCAAAGTTGAAAGATCAAGGGTCAAAATATTAAGTGGGTATAACTCAAGAAATTACTGTTCATATCAGCCTTATGGTGGCTGTGGAAAAAGAAACTTCAGCTGAGTTTATGTATTATTGCAATAGTGTCAGCCATTTTTTTCATTGTATTCCTCTATACAGAGTGCTGGCACACCGTCTGAGATATATAAGACATTTGTGTGACCCCCCCCCACCCCACACACACACTGTCTGTATGTTATATGTGGACAATGTAATAAATTTTTTGTATGTTTGGTGTATGAATGTAGTTAACTTTAACTTATGTTAAAGATAATAAATGCTCAATAACATCAATAGTGGGGGTGGAAGGGGTTGTGAATCCCTCATTAACATGCTCCTTGTTCCAGACTATCATCCCACAAAGTTTAGTTGAGATTGGCCCAGCGAACTGGGAGTAGTTAGATAATGGGCAAACATACAGACACACAGATTTTTGTGCTTTATATATATAAATGAGATTGCCATTGTTCATACTAGTTTTATTATCATATATTACATGACATATTATCTTAGTACTACAAGTTCTTTCGCTCTAGCCATGTCCTATGCTATGACGTAAAGCAGACTGTTGCCAGGCCAACATGTCCTCTACTTACAGTTTTAATTCATCTTTTTTTTTTGACATGCTTTCAGTTGGAATTGTGCAGATGGGATATATATGTATATATCACCTTTTGAATTATCAAATAAGGATGACAAAGTTTATTCTATGGCTTTGTTTTTTTCAAGTTAAATGAATAATAAGTATTTTTAAATGGTTTTAAAGTTTTGTTTGTGTGTTTTCAAATACAGAATAGTTTTGAATGCATAAAAACAAATCAGAACAATGAAGAGCATGAACAGAGTTATTGTTTGATATATCACTGACTCTGATTTGCCAAGTGCTTACCTGCCAACACTGTTTTTGGTGCTGACATTCACCCATTGGTTGCTGCCAAATGGTGGATGAATGTTTAGTGATCATATGTTCTTTTAACATTCAATTTACAACTAGTAGTAGAATGGATGCCTTGAAATAAACAGTGAGAACTCAGCATGTGATGATAGCACTGTAGACTTTTTTGTATTTGTTGTTTAGGGTATGATATTTAGTTTTTGATTATGGGAGGTTTATGTAATTCACAACAGTGACTTTGAATTGATACACATGCTGTGGTTGAATACTAGGATTCTCGGCAAATCCCTAGTTAAAGTACAAAAAGGATATTATAACCTTGTACAGAACTTTGGTAAGACTTTATTTAGAGTACTATGTGCAGTTTTGAACCCTTTACTGCAACTGTTGGAAGGAATGCAAAGTCAGGTGGCAATTAGAGTAATATCTGACTTAAAGCATTTAAGCTAATAGGAGAGGATTAAAATTTTAGTCTTGTTTTTTAAAGAGCATTGAAAGATCAATTCTAAAGGATTAAAAGTTTGAACATGTTTCTAGTGGTGTTCTCTTTCATTTTCTGGAATAAATGGTTTAGAAATACAAACTTGAATATTACATTTTGAAGCATATTTGTAGCTAAAGTTTTAACTTATGGATTGGACTGTATGATAATATTGAATGAACTGTTAACTTGAACTGTTTCTAACCTTTCATTCTAATCTAGTTATATGGATGTGTCTGGCTAAATTCAATGTAGCTTTTGTTTTGTTTGCTTGTTTTTGTAGATGCGTAGTGATTTTGTTAATTTGCTGTTTCTGATGTTTGTATGTTTTTACCTTTAAACTGCATAGATCCAATGGTAATTAAGTTCTCATTAAAAAAATTACTAAAAAGTTTTGCAGAATATGCAATACAAGTTTTTTATACTGAAAAATATGATTCATTATTGTTTAAATGTTGCAATAAAGTTTTAAGATATTTTATTTCTGAAAAAATTACTGCTCTTAACATTTATTATTATTCATTATCACGAGGGTATTTCATGATATTTTTAACAAGCTATGTGATATGATATAACTCAAAGGAAAATTGGCTTGTCTTGTGCATGATTCAAACCATTACAACATGTTTTCTTTTTAATTAATTGCTAATGTTCAAAAGATGTTTTGCCCACAAAAGATAATTTAGTACTCTGGTAAGTGTAGTGAAACTCCACTGCAAGGATAAGAACAGAGATTAGGTCTAGTTAATCTTCATTTATACACAAATAGAGCTTAAACTTTTTCATAATGTATGTCTCTAATTTTCAGGATGGAGGAGATTCAAGTGATGATGATACAGGGATAGAAGGGCCATCTCATCAATCTTCTCACAAACACCATAGCCATCATTCTGGCAGGAGAAGCAGGCAAGAAAAGAAAAAGAGGAGATAAATCATTAACATGTTACAAGTACCCGCAAGCTATGGCTTGGGTAAGTACCAACATACATTGTATACAACCTGGTTTAAATAGTAGGTGATTATTATGATCACATACAACTTTCATTCTCAATAGGTAAGAATGTTTAGAGTATATACAAGATCTGGACTAAGAAAATAGATATTTTTAATATATAAAGCAGTAGATCCAGAATGTTTATGAAATAAATGCTGTGGTATCTCTTAGGTAACTAGCAGAACAGAGAAATTAGGCCTACTAATAACATAAAATCCTTAAGTCTCGGACAGGACACAAGTTCACACAAATGACAGATGTTTGATTACACAAACCTACAATACAATACACAGAAATACAATTGACAACATGTCAATTGATATGTGTGTATCTTAGAGTGAAAAGTATGAGACTAATGTGCTACAATGAATGCTTGAATAAAAAATAAGGCTCTTGCTAGTGCCTTGTTCTTCCCCCCTGTAAGTTTGACTAGAACAAAGAAAAATGCTAACAAGAATAGCTCAGCTCACCAATTAATTACTTTGTTATTTGTGTAAGAGAAACAGGTAATTAATGTTTGGCATTTACCTAGAACTCCACTTGTCACTCAGAAAAAGTGTCCAAAATGGGAATTATAAAAATGACATAATTTTTAAATTTCTACTTTGTTAACTGCCGGGATGAAAAACATACAGTAAATTACAGCATTACAGTGCATACAGTCTGTAGACTGGTACACACATGCTGTAACTACTGACATACAACCTACAGCATGGAGTCAGAAGGTAGATTCTCTTATAAAATTTACATACTCTGTAAATTATTTTTGTACCATTTATGGATATGTTAGGAAGAACTGTAAGTAAATAGACTATGTTCTCATAATATGTATACTCTGAGTACATATGTTGTACATGTGATATCAGTACAATGAATATACAGACCAGTGGTTCCCAACCTTTGCTCCACCATTTTTTTCTCCCACGGACCCCATTTTTTTGAAAGATTCCACCTACCCAACAAACTGTTTTTATTAACTAATAATTTAACTCGTTCTCCCACTTTTCACTATCAAATAAAAGACACGTATAACTGAGTGTGCAATTAAAAAGAACATCATTAAAAACTTACTTGTTTAATGAGATGGCATTACCTACACGGACCCCCAGGTTGGTAACCACTGATATAGACTATGTACTCATGGTATCAGTGCTATGCATATATAACCTGCATACTTTTGATATTGATACTTATATAGACTATTCACAATACTGATACCATGAGAACATACATAGACTGTGTACTCATGATATCAACATTGTGAGCACCTAGTGTACTCATGATATAAATACTGTGAGTACATATAATACCTGTGATATTTATATTGTGAGTATGTAGACTGTGTACTCATGATATCAACACTGTGAGCATCTAATGTACTCATGATATAAATACTGTGAGTGCATATAATACCTGTGATACTTATATTGTGAGTATGTAGATTGTGTACTCATGATATCAACACTGTGAGTATGTATAAGGTAGATATTGTGGGCCATTGTAAGATATACATGGCTAATGCTTACTAAATTCAAATTTTACATTTTTTTTACATTTGGGAGTAACTTTATTAAGTTACCAATTTGTAGTCTCACACTCACTACATCACAAAAACAGCAAGTTTCAACAAAGGATGCTGTATTAAGAACATACCAAGTGAAAGCCCATATACATATTTACTCATGTTTTGGTATATTTGAAGTAATTCTCAGTACAAACTAAACTTTTAATACTTCAATCACAAGTTATAAAAAACATTTCTTTGTTTCACAATAAAGTCAAAATCTAAAACTAATGTAGACATTTAATCCAAAAATTACAGAAATTATAATTTAAGTATGTTCACCTGAGAACTTTACATGCATGAAATAGCAATTTTTTTTATCTTTAATCTTTTTTTTTGTACTTTTGGATAGTTATTGATAGAAATGTTTTAACAGCATTACTTGCCTTAAAGAATTAAACCAATACGAATTATTGAGTATATCAGATACTTACTAGGATGATAACATTAACTTGTTTTTATGTATTAGTTAAAAGACAATAAACTCCTCCAATAACTACCAGATTTCTAGTTTGAAAAAAATGTTGACTTTGGAAGCTCTTGACTTCAGCTGTTTCTCAGACTTCCTGAGCTCAAGGTCATGGATACCAGTGAAAAAAGTTAACTTCAAGCCACAAAAAGAGTTTGATTGTATATGTTGTTTGTCAGGGACAATTATGTGAAAGTAATTTTTTCAACTTTTTACTGTTATTTAAGTGTTTTTATTATTTATTGTGAGAAAAAACAAATACTCTTTGTACAGAGATAAAGTAAAATATTATCTAGGATTATACTATCTTGTGAGTAGAATTGGAAATGTCAGAAAATAAAATAAAATTAGCATGGGAAAAAAACAGCACCCAAAACAAGTGTTGTAATGATTAATGTACAACCTTGGAAACTATTGGGTAGAATCTGATTATTGTGTTTGCCAATGGAATTGTATGTGCAAGTAAACATTTTATGAACATTCAATGTAGAGGGCTGTGTACATTATATTAAAATAAATTTGGAGCCTAGCTATGTCATTACTGTCCATGTTGCCACATCTAATCATGCTTTATTTAACCACTGTGCATCTTGACAATAGCCTTACAGGTTAGTTTCCATTGCGTAAGGCTTCATTGTAAGGACATTGCATTCAAATCACATCACTCCTTTGTGCATGCTTTTCATACTCTATCTAGTGTATGGAAACAACAGTTTCCCAGTGCCTGTTTCAATATTCAATTCATAATTGCACAGAAATCAATAGGTGCTGCATTTGCTGACTTTATCAGTAAGCCTTCTAAGGGAATTGCATGAATACACATTTTATTTTAAAGCTGCATGAGGGATGTGAGAGGGGGTATATGACTTAAAACCTTATCTTGGTAAACCCATACCCTGTTGGCCTCATTTCTAGAAGGAAATCCTTATGGATTATGTTGCATACTTTTGCCACTGACCTTTGTGTTCATGAATTTTCAAATTTTACAAGACATAACACTTTGCTGATCATGGTTGGGATTTGACTTGTTGCAGATCTCTTTATCCATGGTCCTTGTAACCCAAGTTGATTCATATTGTTTTGTTTTTTAATCTTTTTAAGTACAAGGAATATTCCTGTATGGAAATTATAAATCCCTGATTTGAACACATCTTTATGATCTGAATGTATAAATATTTTGTGTCAAAAAGGGCTGTTACATACTTTTCTTAAAAATGATAAATTTTTAGTGGCATCATGCTTCATACAAGATGCCAAACAATATTAAAATGTTGTTCTAATACATGCGTTTTTGACACGACGTCATATTGGTTTTGGTCGTGCTGATTTGCATTTTTGAAATTGTTTTAATATAGCTCATCTCTGTATTTATATGTAGTAGATAAGTAGACAAAAATATAAAACCTTATAATCCGAGTTCTTTCGAAAGGTATACCTTTTTTCATCATGAGCAAACTATTTGTTTCTGGTGAAGAAAAGTCCCTCTTTCGAAAGTGTTTGGGTTTCAGGGTTTTGTATTTTTTATCTTAAATTGATTTTTTGACCCTACATGTTTTCTTGACATAAATAGTAGATAAATATGGACTCTGTTGATGGTAAAGTTTCATTTTGTGTTAACTGTGATAAAGCGTTGTGATTTGTTTTAAAAAAGGAACACTACATTTTGTTATTCATATGGGTACCCATAAGCAATGATTTAATACTGAACCAGTAAATATATGATTTTGAAAGGTTGGACATTGATATTAGAGACATAAATATATATGATTATTAGTAATCGTACATATATACAAGTGTGTTTGTGTGTGTGTGCATGTTTCGAAATAAATATTAACCACTTTTTATTTCTTTTTTTGCAGCTCGAACTTCTTAAGAAATAAAGGAACAAGATCTAAAAATACAGCTAATTGTGCTCATTCTATAAATTGTGTTCTGTTATATTTACATATATGTTAATTTACCTTTTTTTGTACAATTTGGGAACTATGTCATTAGTATCATAGGATTTAGGAATTGTAATTAAATTATTGTAATTAATTATTCCAAGTTTTTTAGTATTAAAACTTCTTTAGTTGATTTTAATTTTTTTACATTTCCTCTAAACAATTTTTTTATCAAACGAGGAAGCTTATGAAAATAAAGCAATGATATATCTACGAAAAGAATATTCTAAGCTTTCCAAAGATCAGAATGCTGAAAACATGCAAAAAAAATTAACGTTTGTATTGTATAATGTGAGCGAAAGAAGAAATCTGCATCAAATTTCCTGACATGGTAAATGATTATGATTTGCCTTAATAGATGGCACCACATTTAGCAATACAACGGGAAATATTTGGCCTTTCTATAACAAATAACTACAGAGAAAAAATAAATACCATAAATATTACTAACAAACAATAACAGTAGAAGTATTAATTTATTTTATTCAATAAAAAGCTAAGGTGTGTGTGTGTGTTTTTATAAGAGTACAGCAAAAGCGTAACGAAATAATTTGAATCAAATTGAGAAGTCTTTGATGCGATTGGTGGATTAATATGATATTTAATTGTTGTTTAAGACTCCTAACGTAGGTAAATTAATATGTAGAATTATAAATGGACTTTTCTCTACGTTAAAATACTTTCATTGCGAGATTTCGGCCCTCTAACCGAACAGTTTAACGAATTTTTCTTTCAGTGCATTGTTGCCCGATGAAAGCTCCGTTTAGAGGGCCGAAAGCTCGTAATAAAAGTATTTTAACGTAGAGAAAAGTCCGTTTATAATTCTACAAATATGGTCCTTAGGTAAAACTACTGTAACAAACATGAAGTTGATCACGTTAAACTTAGATTTATACTATTAATGGGCTGTCTGTTGATATTTAACTAACAAATATAAGAACAGTGAGATGGCAAATGGTGTTAAGTGTTTTTTTTTAAAGAAAGTTATATATACTAGATGACGCTGTAGACAGGATTGTCAAAACAGAACTATCCAAACAAGTATGTAAGCTTGTAAAATCTTCAAACACCTGCAAATTAATCGTTGAAAATCTGCTTTGTCTGTACTGTCATTGCTGCAATGAGCTACCGATTTCATAACTATAGGACATTAAAAAATATCATACATTTTCATTTCATGTTTTAATAAGCTACAAATATCCGATAACCAGATAGTGTAATTTTTTTGTGAATCGATTCTGTGCTATTTAAAGCCACCTTGTTTTATTCACTTTAATATTTAGATATGACACGAAAGATTGTATTATGAACGTCGGTGCAGTAGGCGGCAATATATTCACGTGTTTGCGTTTCTTTGTAGAAGATTTTCATTTTACTCATGGAGCAGATTGTTGGTAGAATAGGAAAATAAATGAATGCTTGAAAAATATTTACTCTATAGCGTTTTTATCCCGCTTGATTTTCTGTTTACCATGGAAACCGTGTGTTTGCTATGGTTTAGTGCACATTCTGTGAAAGAAGAAGCTTGGACGTGGGTGTAGCTCAAAGTGTTTAGATGGTTGTCGTGTTTTATAATTCGAGAATGTCAGAGTCATTAGTAATATGAACGAGTCTCTGGAGACCTCGAATATTTTCGAAAGGAACGAATTTCAAACCTCAAAGGGGCAGTGTAATGCGCGTGCGTCTTAACGTACAGAATTCACTGGAGTTTCTTAAAAAGTAAGAACTAATTTTATAGTAATTAACACGACTGTAAAATAAAATATACATTATGTAAGTGAGGATTTACGAACGTTTGATCTATATTATGCACTGCTGACGAGGGTAGCTTATCACATAATTGCGGGGATAACGAGCCACTTTCTCAAGGGAAGTGGAACATACTTAGAGTAGCAGTAATTATAATGTGGGAATATGAAAGTAACGCAATAATGTTAGTATCCCATGAAAACATTGACTCATTACAGCTGATTTTAACAGTAAAATGACATTTGATTTTTGTCGAATTTTAAGTATTTTTTTTAAATTTCTGTTTTAAAATGATTGACTTTTTCTTGTGTATTCACAAGGTATGAGTATAATGATAGTGTAAAACTAGCTACACAATGGGCTATCTGTGCTAGGCCCACTACGATTGTCGAAACCCGGTTTTTAGCATTGTAAGTCCGCAGGCATACCGCTGAGCAACTGTGGGGCACATAAAGAGTATCTGTTTGAAATTGATTTCCATCCGAATCACATAGATAATGACTGATAACGCGGTTCCTTTTAAAAGTTTGACAGATAAAAGCTCATCGATGGTAGTTGAATGACACACATATATATATAGTGCTTAATCAGGAAAAGCCATCAATTATGCTGTTACGAACGCTTTCCGTAATGGTTAACTGATAGTCAGTGTTGAACAATGAATGTTGAATGTAGGCCTAAGAACCGTAAATTAGGCCACTTTGTTAAGAGAAATAGTGGAGTAAAAATTGTCTGAACAATTAAAACTAATATTAATAGATATTATTTGTTTTACATTAACATTATCGCTAAAGCCTACCTCCAAAATGTTCGGGTTTTTATTTCTCATGCATTTAAAAGGCGAAGAATCCTAGCTCTGTGGCAAATAGATTGCACGAAGGAAAATAAGTTCAGGTTTCAGTTGATATAAGTACTATTTAGACACCTTTAGGAACAAGATATTTGCAAAAAAAATATAAATAAATAAATCATTACAACAATTTTTGTTACAACAATTTAAGAATTCACTATTTTAGAATTATGAAGTAGAAAATAGTTCCATAATTGTATTAAATTAAATTAAGTATACCGTAAATACCCGTTTATAGTGAGCAGTATATGTTTTTAGCCTGGCATACGTTTGTTTGAAGTACATATTTTCGTCTTCAATTTATTTGCTAAAAGTAGGTTTTGCCTATTCTGTGAAATACAGATAATTACTTTTATATCGAAAATAAACATATATAATATAAACTTTCGTACTACTTAATATTATTAATTGTATACTTGCAATGCATTAATGAGTAATTAGTTTCAAACAGAAAAGAGACATACTCTTGTAGGATTAAAAAATATGAAGCTAAAGAGTCAACTTTGTCTGACTACTATGCATGTAATTTTGTTGATGTCTAGGTTCACTAAAATTTTTCCACTGCCATCTATATAAGAGTTTTTAAATGGTCTTGAGAAAGAATACTTCCTAGTTATTTTTGAGATATTTCAACACTGAGAAAGTTCTTTCACAAGCCATAGCGTTTACTACGTTATGTTTGTTGCAAGACTACGACGACCATACTTTTTATTTTCCTTGTAGCTTTTTACAACTTTTGTAAAATTCAGCAGAAAAAAACGGAATTGGCTCATAATATGTTGAGCTAAAATAATAGGAGGATTAACTATTTTTATAGCTGATGTTAAAAAATAGGTGAAAGTATAGGTGCAACGTTCTTTTTGCTTCTAATACATAAAATGGCAAATTTCCACATCAAGTAAACTGAATGTTTTTCTAGCACAGTTAAAACAAAAATTATAAAAAAAGTTCACTAAATGTCAAATTATATTTCACAGGTTTTATTTTAGAACTTGTGAATCGGAACGAAAAGATATGTATTTTGGATTATCTTTACTAACTGGTCGAGACGCCAAATACACTTTCAATATGGGACATATGCTAAGCCCTAAAATAACGAAATTTAAGGTTGAAGGGCTCGCAAGGACGTTATTTACAAATATTCAATTTTAAAAATCAATATTTATTTCACAAAAGCTTCGGCCTGTCTCGGAACCCTGTAATATTGCGGCCCACCGAGAAATTTCCCGGTATCCCAATCCACCCCTGTTAAACATCTACATTAACACTAGGGATGATGGCCGGCAAACCACGAACATTTTGAGATTATAACAAGTGTTCTACATTTGTGTTCATGGATAAAGAAAGTCCCTCATTTCTATTTCTTAACGTAATATAACACAAAAAAAATTCGTAATATTACTTTGTAAACATAACTTAAAAAAATTAATAAAAATGCAATTAAAATACTAAATCACCTCTTTAGAGTATTTTAATGCATAACAGCAGTGTTGATGAAAGTGGTAAAACCTGGTATATATAGTTTGTTTGTTATTTTAGTTTAGCACAAAACTATACAATAGGCTATTTGTGCTGTGCACACGACGGATATCAAAAACCGATTTTTAACGTTATAAGCCCACAGGTTTACCGGGGGCGGTGTATTTTATATAATTTAGCAGTTCAAAATAATTACCAGTTACAGGTAGCCTTATTAGCTTTGCCATATAAGGCGACCAAGTCTGTTAGAAATGAGAATCGAACACAAGACCCTTTAGATTGCAATCTTTGGGTCACAGGATCAAAATCCAATGCCGATATTGTTCGTCGTTTCAGCCATGGGGATGTTATAATGGACAGTCAATCCTACTCTTCGTTGGTAAAAGAGCCCACGAATTGTTGGTGAATGGTGTTGGCTAGCTACCTTTCCTCTTGTCTGCCACTCCACAGTTAGTGATGGTTAGCGTAGAGAGTCCACAAGTAGCTTTTTCATAAACAAACAATCCTATATATTATACTATCATGTATAACATTTTCCATATGATATGCGTTATGTGTCTACACATTTAGATTATATTTTATATGATAAGACAAAATTTATAAATTAAGGCAAAAATAACTAATTACCTCGCATTGTATTATAAACTCTAAAACTAAATATTTTAATCTGTAATATAAAAAAATATTATTTTGTCATCAAATATAACATATCATTTAAAAAATGGTAGATTGAAAATTGGTCCCGTTTCTTAAAAAATATGGCTAGAGGTGAGATTAGGTTTCGGATATTGGCAGGGGCAGTTGTTTGGGGTTGCTGTGGTTGATACACCACAAAATGTGCCTTAACCTCCTTGTTAGCCTCCACACCCAACGAAAAATTCTCACTGTTAAAGCTAGTTCATTTCTTAAATACAAAAAATATGTGTGTTTACAAAATGTAAAGTTTACCACCCACCTCATTTCTTGTCTAGCCCCCTCGCTGGGAAAAGGCTGGCACTGCCCATGGACATTGGAAATTTGAACTTCATTTTTATTGAATTATGAAATACTTGTGACATGTGATTCTAGTTATTTTAGTCGGTATTTATTAAACAAAAAGTTTAACGTTTTGACATTAACACTAGAAATAATTATAACAAACTGTTAAAATTAGAAGTTTTTAATAACTTAAAACTTACGGTTTATGAGCCGAAAGCTGGCGAAGCATCAGAAAAAAAAATCACGTAAGATGCAGAATTTTTTCTTCATATTCCTGTTATTTCGAATTCCAAATCAGAAGTGTTTAAAATAGCATTTCCACTCTATCTTTTTTTCTCACGTAGGTCAATGCCTAAGAGGTCTTTCGTTCAATATCACAACTCACCAGTTGGACAGGATGATGAGAGAGAAGTTTCTGATAAGCTAAATATATGCAATATAATGGTTCAAAAGCTACAGTTTGAACGCCTCTAGTTATTTAGTCAAACTCACAAATTGTGGTATTTCCGAAAGGCCTCTTGGGCAGTGACTCGAGAAAAACACAATATATTTATGTAGTTGCCCTTGTTAAGTAGTTGTGATAGTTTTAATGAGCCGCTAAAACGAAGAGCCATGTTAGCAAACGCTAATAATTGGTTAACCCTTTAGCTCAGTGTTGGTAGAACATTCGTTTGATGTGCGAGAGGCCTTAGGTTTGAATCCGAGCCGAGAAAATAATAATATTGAAATTACCAAAAAATAAACTGACGACCAACGTGGTAATGGAAGAATGTAGTAGGCTGAATTACTTGTTAAAACGTGCTTTATTAGCAATTGCTAGCGAGTAAACTCTTTAACTCAATTGGAAGAACATTCTCGTGTTCAATCCTGAGCTGAGGAATGTACTACAGAAATACTGGCGTCCACCTCGTGGCCATCCCAAAACCTTAAGCTGTGACCCGAGGATGTTTCAGAGAAGGGAAGAAGGTGGTAGTTTGAGGTATTAAAAGTGATTCACTAGCTCAGTTGGTGGAGCATTCGTCTGGTGTGCGAGAGGCTCATCCAGAACCGAAGAAATTAAAAAAAGGGTCACTAGTCATAATATTATTATTTGTATTTTTTATTTTGAGACCAGATATAGAGTAAGTATGTATTAGGTGCCTTTCAAAAACTAAGTAGTTTGATTAAATAAATTGATTAGGAATCTGGCCTAAAAAAGTGTGAGTAATGCTTGGGATTTTTCAATTGTATTTGTTGAGAAATAATGCATTATTTGTAAATGTTTATTTTCTACCATTGATTAAATACTAAACAGTTAAACAGAAATATTAAGTTCTTGATAATGGCAAACTTCTGGCTTTCAAGGATACAAACGGTAGAAAAATGCACAAAAACAAGAAAAGCACTTAGCCTGTTGTGTAACTTTGCACTTTAAAAAATAATCCAAACTTCATGTAAAAACTGTTTTTCCTACATACATTCCTAATCTATGAAATATTTGTCCACTCCTCTCATACTAATTGAAGGTACAGTTTCTACTACACCTGAAAGCAAACCATTCTTTATAAGCCAATTATAAATATCAGGAAAATGATTCTACTAAACAGACACATGATAAGAAGTAACAGATATCAGGAAAAGGATGATTCTACTAAACAGACACATGATAAGAAGTAACAGACCTCAGGAAAAGGATGATTCTACTAAACAGACACATGATAAGAAGTAACAGACATCAGAAAGAGGATGATTCTACTAAACAGACACATGATAAGAAGTAACAGACATGAGGAAAAGGATGATTCTACTAAACAGACACATGATAAGAAGTAATAAACCTCAGGAAAAGGATGATTCTACTAAACAGAAACGAGATAAGAAGTAACAGACCTCAGGAAAAGGATGATTGTACTAAAGAGCAACAGGATAAGAAGTAACAGACCTCAGGAAAAGGATGATTCTACTAAACAGAAACAGGATAACAAGTAAGATATCTCGGGTGAATGATAATTCTAAGCAACAGAAGCAGGATATACAAGTAACTGATCAGAGGGTCAGTTACTAAGAGAAACTAAATACGCAAATAACACAGGCCTACGAATTTAAACTTCATAAAGTTTTTTTTTAATAACGGATTTTCCACAATTCAGCTACGCAGATTTCGAACATAATATTCATTTTTTTCTATCACATGAGATTTTTTTTACAAATTGGGAAGAAAGAAAACTTACTTACATCAGATTTAC
>NW_013667772.1:31601-33255 GCF_000517525.1 Limulus polyphemus
ATAATGTAAAAGTGCACCCACAAACAAATACTATCCAGAAATGACAAATTATGCGGCCTGTTAACCGTTTATATACAAGCAGTGTGATTCTCGCGGGTTCTAGAGCGATCGATAAGACTCTCACGTCACGATTGTTCCAGAGAAATCTATAACCAGTGGTTGTCAACAATTTAAGCATAACAAAATGTGATCTGATTTCAATGAAAATTATTCACTTATATAAAAATACATATGATGTTTTGTGAAATATCTGTACGTGATGGAGAAAAATGGATATCATTCTCGGATTCATCGTAAAAGAACTACTGTAGAAAATTTAAAAATACAAGACAATATAACCATCGCAGGCCTGTTCAATAGATCTCAGGAAAAGGGTACTTCCTACTTACAGAAACGGGATGCACAAGTAATTAGATTAAAAAAATATTATTATAGCTAAATAAAAATATAGCTAAATATACGGGATGCACAAGTAACTAGATTTAAAAATAATTGTTAAAGCTAAAGAAACGGGATGGACAAGTAATTAGATTAAAAAAAATTATTAGAGCTAAATAAACGGGATGCACAAGTAATTAGATTTAAAAAATAATTGTAATAGCAAAATAAACGGGATGTACAAGTAATTAGATTTAAAAAATAATTATTAGAGCTAAATAAACGGGATGCACAAGTAATTAGATTTAAAAAATATTATAGCTAAATATACGGGATGCACAAGTAATTAGATTTAAAAAATAATTATAAGCTAAATAAACGGGATGCACAAGTAATTAGATTTAAAAAATAATTATAGCTAAATATACGGGATGCACAAGTAATTAGATTTAAAAAATAATTATTAAAGCTAAATATATGGGATGGACAAATCCTGGAACTTAATAAAATGTTTGTTTTGTTGCTGTTGTTGAATTGTAAGCAAAGATTCAATAGAGTTATCTGCCGTCCCTTATATTAAAGTGATCGATTGAAGAAAAAGGAACTATTCAACGCCACCAAGTTTTAGAATACTCTTGTTAGACTGAATAGTGGGATTTATCCGTCACTCTTATAACGCGTCCATGGCTCCAACGTGAGGAGCGTGATTTATTTTTTGTTAGGTGATTATGGGATACGAACCACATATCCTCAGCTACACAGTCTGGCACACTAATTAGCCATTGGGCTGTGGTCGACCACTTAAGAAAGAGATGTTTTTTTTTAAAACAAAAACCAAATACATGATGATGTTATACTTCTTAAAAACGAAATCATTTCTTAATAGCAAAAACTGAATATACGACAGATCGTTTATCTTACAAAAAAGTACGTTTTAAAAGAACTAGAATTATTAATAAATCACTACAGGATTGTAAAATAATTGAGAAATTGGATTATTAAATATAATTATTAAAAAGTGAGTATTCTAGAGGATAATTTATTGTGCAATCTCCGATTCCTTTTATTTCATTGAAAAACTCAAAAATGACAGAATGTGACTTTAATGACAAATATTAAATCGCTTCGAATACTAAAAAAAGCAAATTTCTCTCATTCAGAATAAAAAGAAAGTTAAAGATGGATTAACTTTGGATTCTATTTTTGTTTGATATTGACACTTTAACAGCGTAAAATCAAATAATTGAGTAGTTTGTTTGTTTTTTGGAATTTCGCG
>NW_013667772.1:34255-55312 GCF_000517525.1 Limulus polyphemus
CCCCACGGCTGAAAGGGCGAGCATGTTTGGTGGGATGTGGATTCGAACCCGCGACCCTCAGATTGTGAGTCGAGCGCCTTATCCACCTGGCCATGCCGGGCAATTGAGTAGTACTTTAGAAAAAGAAAAAAAAACAGATGTCAAAACAAGCAATTCTTAAACGTGATGGAACGTATATGAAATATTCCTTTCTTCTCCCCCCTCTCTCTATATATACAATTAAAAATGTTCAGTTGGATTTGTTTCTTTGTTGTTAAGCAGACATCTACACAATAGGTCACCGGGGGGGGGGGGGATTAATAAGGAAACTTAGATGGTGCACATCGTGAAAGTGAAAAAATAAGAATTAAAAAAGACGAAATAGTTCTCACATTATTTTACATTTTTTATACTTAAAACATATCACGCAAGCATTTGCGAAATAAATAACTTATACAGCATTAGACAATTCAAGTTCTTCTCTTGACAACAAGACACGCCAAGAGATGGTATCTTTGTTACATTACTTAAAAATGTTAAATATTTTGTGTATATTTATCACTCTGTTATTTCGTAGCTACTTGTTCCTTGTTTTGTTTTTTTATCTCGTTCATTTGTTTGTTTAATTGTTAAAACTGAGACCATTGTAACCACTGTATATCTGAAAAATCACCTACAACAGCTATTGTTTTTCTCGTACACACCGAAATGTTACTTTCCATTAGGAATTAATCAATATTGAAATATAGATTTCGTATATAATGTAGTCCTAATGAAATACAAGTATACCATTGTAATAATTGGAAGAAAATACTTATTTTTAGAAGATTCGAAATGTACAAGTTTCATCGTTTGAAATGTTTTAACACAAAATAAACAAGTGTACACTAATTCGTATAACCGCAACATGAAAATCATATCAACAAGGACAGAAAAAACCGAAATTTACAAGAATCTGAAAATCAAATCAGAAAGTTAAGAAGTGTTATCATTACTGAAGCAAAGTACTTATAAACATCAGAAGTAAAAATTAACATAGTAATTAATATAAACTACTTCAATATATCTGCCTAACTAGACATATGTAATGCCACAAAATACGCAGTTGTAATGATTAGGATTTATTGATTTATCAATTGGGTATGATTTGGCAATATTTTGGCCATAATCCCAATAATACACGCACGAGGTTCGGTTTGTTTATTTTTTAATTTCGCGCAAAGCTACTTGAGAGCGACTTGTCCTAGCCATTCCTAATTTAAAAGTGATAGAAGGCATCTAATCAACACCACTCACCGCCAACTTTTAAGCTACTTTTTTATCAACGAAATATGAAATTGACTGTAACATTATAATGCCACCAATGGCTGACAGAGTGACCGTGTCCGGCGACGGGATTCGAACTCGCAGCCAATACTTGACCAATACCATCGATGAAACTAACAATTTAGAAAGAATATAATATAAATTACCGAGTACACACAATTTTTCAAATCAGGATGTAGTTTCTGCGACGAGAATTTAAAAAATAAAAACAGGATCTTTGTTACTTTGTTGTCTATTCGGATTCTTATGTTTCTGACAGATGCTTTCATGAGTACGTGTTTACAAGTATATTATGTTCCACCAATAAGTGTAGCGTAACAGTCATAAAAAGTTTACTTGGAATGGGGTGGGTAAGTAGGTGTTCAGTTCGGAACGCCCCAGTGGTACAGCGGTATGTCTGCGGACTTACAACGCTAGAAACCGGGATTCGATACCCGTGGTGGGCAGAGCACAGATAGCTCATTGTGTAGCTTTGTGCTTAACTTCAAATAAACAAGCAGTTCGGAACTCGCGAATCTCTAATGCTTATTTCAAAGCCAGTCGTGTGGATAATAAGTAAAATTATACTTCTGCTTAAATATAGCCTGCTAGAAGGGAATGCTTGACGTCCAATATGGCGGCATTGAATGAAACTGTTTGTTTGTTTGTAATTAAGCACAAAGCTACACAATGGGCTATCTGTGCTCTGTCCGCCACGGGTATCAAAACTCGGTTTCTAGCGTTGTAAGTCCCCAGAAATACCGCTGTGCCGTTAGGGGGCGTTGAATGAAACAGGAAGCTTTTTACTGTCACGTGCAATACCTTTATAGGTGCCACCTTTCATATCTATAGTAACCGAAGAGCGATTACTCTTCTATTTAAATAAGAAGAAAAGATACAAGAGATAGTAACTAGATTGCGAACTCCGATGTAAATTGAATAACAGGCGACCACTTAAAGGCGAATTTTTAAATTGTTTTAAAATTTAAACAAATCATGAATGAATAAACTAGCTTCCAGTGATGATAAAAAAAAAGTTGGGATCAATTTAACAATCGCATTTTGCAAGAAATCCTTACCAGACATTTTTTGGACAAAATGATAACACATCTCAATAAGTATAAATTATTTTTTTTCAAATTTTCTCTAGCATTTATATATGTATATACATGTATATGTGTGTGTGTTTATCTGGTCTAACTAATGACAACTTTAGAACTCAACAGCAATTCGTATCAACACAAAATTCGGTAAGGCTATGCATGATGTCATCACTTTTAGGATAAGATACGAATTCGAAACTCTATAGGTATTCATTTTCTCGATATTTCTTTCTTTATACACATTACTGAGACGATTGACAGCATCAATTAACAATATAGTGAAGTAAATTACAGAACATGTTATGTTTTGACGTCAGTATTTAGATTACGTTGAATTTTCGACTACTCAACAGTTCAATATCGCCACTATTACCCTTAGGGCGGCGGGGACGTAAAAGTATTTATATAGATAAATATTCATACAATGTTTTGCATGGAATTACAAAAAATAAAAATCGGAAGCGAAAAATGATGGTTTTCATTAAAAAAGAAACTCTCCTACTAAAACCCATAATGATGAAGCTGGACATATCTCTTAGTATCAATAAAGATATAGTTGAAGCTGACGAAGCTCTCAATTACACCTCGAAATCAGAAAGATTCCCGCTGAAACTGGATCATAGTAACCTTAATCCACCACATACCAGTCAAATCTTCTTATGTATCTCCAGTGGATTTGTACCTTTGATTCGGTTTGCTTAATCGAGGTCTTGAAAGTTGACATGCATTTACAGTAAGTGAATTTTGTCAAAGTGTGTGTGAATCGACCTCACCATCCTTCGCCAAAACTTATAATACTGGAAGTTATGGTATCGGGTAAATGTGTATGATTGTGATCATGAGATTAAACACAATTAACGATGGAAAAAGTTGTTCCAAAAAGCAGCACACGATATGAAACACCATTTTTAGGAAATGTGTTGAATTTAGTAAAGCTTATCGATAAACTTTATAAAAGAATGATGAAAATAACATATCTTATCTTTTAGAGAACGTTTCTGATTTACTCGAAAATTACGTTGCATAGTAATGTTTATACATACAGTAATGGAAAGAATGATAGAAACAGTGAATCAAATAAGTATAAGATGCAAATATTATGGACTTGTTCCCTCACTATGGAAAATTGTGAATCGGTCAATAGATAGAAAACACTGCATTCTGTTGATAATAAAAATTTTGTTTTATCTCTTCACTTCTTTACTTGTTTTTTTCTATGCTGTCCAAATTTGATTCATTCTTCGCTTAACAGTCTTTAGTCTGCATTCTGGCGGATGTATACCTGCGTGACTAAAGGATTTTTAACCTTTTTTCTCTATCTAATATCATTATTGGCCTACATAAACAAACAGAATAGTACACATGCTAATCGCAATTCAGTCAAAAGTTAAACTGCTTCTTTTATTGAACTAAACTATCTTAAATACAGGCAAAAGTTAAGTAAATAATATTAATGATAATCTCTAAAACTGCATTAGAAAATGTTGACCAATGGGAATATTTTTTTGCTTACCGTTGAAGCTTGTGCATGACTTCAAAACACGAATAAAATAAGATATCAAAGATAGAAACAAACGCTAGTTTTACGTTAATCTGTACAAACTTAGTGCATTGTTTTGGCTAGAGGAAAGGTATTACCACGAAAGTTTCTACATTAAAATTCAATTATCCTAGTTATCATCAGCTGTGATTTAAAGAGTAAAGGATGCGAAAAATATGATAAATTATCATTCAGTCATAAAATAAATTGAAGTTTATCACTAAAATCTGTTAGAAATGTGTTATGTTTTTATTATAAAATTAGTTGAAAGTATTAAAAATCAATAAACGTTTCCAATTTTCTAAAATAAGTTAATATATATATATATTACTTGTTTCAAAGTTTCGATTTTCTGTCAAAACGAAAACCTTTCATAATGCAATTGTATAGACTCTATGCTATAGAGGACTACAATGTATTGTTCCAATTCAATATCATATGTAAACTGGTTACAAACGCAACTAAATTTTGCGCTATATTGAGAGACATATATGTATATATATATATATATATATAATTTCAATTTCAAAAGAAACAAACAACAAAACAAACACCTATTGCTGTTTTTTCTATTACTTTCACCAGACACTAGGCGATTCCCGTGCTGAACGTTAATCCGCTTACCGAAGCGGATTCCAGTTCTCTGCTTATTCTGAATTTTCAGAATAGTAAAGTTACCTTCAGAGTAATCCGGAAAAGCCACGAGTCATCGGAGGTTTTGTATATCTAGGAGCTCAAGTTCTTTCTAAAGAAAACGTGTTTTTCATTGTCATTATAAACTCTTTGACTAAAAAACACAATGATAATTTTTTAGATATCAATAAGATAAAATTCGATTATAATATTAAAAAGCATAAAAGTTTATAGTGTTATAATAAAACCCTCTCGTTTTGAAAGTAACCATAGATTAATAAATTAGAAAATACAACATTTGATTATAAAATTTAAAAAAATATATACATTATTATCCTAAGCCTTTCTAATTTTACCAAACCATAAAATTGGAACAGGTGTTTATAACTCCACTTTTAACCAGACTTAAAGCAACCTCGATTTATAATTTACCAGTCTTAATATAAAAGTGCTGCTTCAATTGCTTTGAAGTTTTGTAGGGTTGTTTTCTAATCAAAGAATGAATTTCCTAGTCAGTATTTAGTTATCTGTGTTTAACTGGTGATCGCTAATATAGAAAAATGCTGAAAATGAAGCTCGGATAAAACGATAATTTTACTTATATTAATTAAATAATTCTTCAGTACTAATGATAAGGCGCAAGACATTCGTCTAACCCACCACAAAAGATACATTAACACAGAAGCAGCGATCAAATTACTCTGACCACTGTGCCGGATTTACTATTATATATTTAATTTAATATCGATATTAGTTTAAATTAAATTTATGTTTGGAAATGTACATAACTTATACTGTTAAATATTTATTGCGAAAGTCTCGCCTATTCTCTAAAGTTGTAGAAGATTCTCGAGCGTGAGAATCAATAATATAAGTGTGTACGTAAACGCTAGTGTTAGCGTCAGTATTGTTAGGGAAATTGAAATTTCGATAAACTCTCCACACGCTTATAAATATAACCAAGGAGGACAACAAATCAGCAACATTTGCATCAAACACGGTTTCTCTTTATCGAATAGCGAGGAATTTACTGTCACACTTATAACGCTCCCACAGTTTAAAGTACAAAATGTGTTCAATGGATAAATCAAATCTTGATTTAACACTAATATTTCTGTAAATAAATAGATATTCTGTAATCACCAAATGTTTTTATACGTATATAAAATACTATTTTTTTATTTTTTTTGTCTCGAAGTTGCATCTGCAAGAAAACACTGGGAAAATGTTTGCTAAAATAGCATCTTTTGTGTTTTCAAGTACTCAAGAGTTTTTATTTCTATGTATTAAGCGGCAGGCCATCTGTGCACTAACTACCATGGATATTAAAACCCGAATTTTAGCGTTGTAAACCTGCAGACTGACTGCTGAACCACTTGGGAGGTGCTCAACTTTAGCGAAAAAATTACCACAAGACAATAAGGAAAATCCACAGACTCAATGTAATGTTTTAAAATCCGCAGACTCAAGGTAATGTTTTAAAATCCACAGACTCTAGGTAATGTTTTAAAATCCACAGACTCTGGGTAATGTTTTAAAATCCGCAGACTCAAGGTAATGTTTTAAAATTCGCAGACTCTAGTTAATGTTTTAAAATTATTTACTTACCTCATCCTGAATGTCCTTAATGTTTGTTCATATCTACCTAAAGTACTCAAGGTACATCTAGAATATGCCCCCAAACCTCTGGACTCCTGTTTATCAAACGTTTTGCCTCCTTACAGTTTTCAATTAAAAACAGAAAAGCGTCATAAAGGTCAATAAAGCTTTTGCAACATACAGTTTTTCACAAATACAACATTTTAAAACATAAATTATATTTTTAGCGTTACATTTCACCATAAATAATTACCGCCCTTACGCTCCAACAATTAAATTTCATGATTCAATATGCCTATTTGTAACATATTAAACAATATTTTTCTACAATACCTTTTCATTCTTTACGGCCCTCCCAGTGGCACAGCGGTGTCTGCGGACTTAAAACACTAGAAACCGGGTTTCGATACCCGTGGTGGGCAGAGCACAGATAGCCCATTGTGTAGCTTTGTGCTTAATTACAAACAAACAAACATTCCTTACTTTAAGATTTTTAAAAGTTAACAATATATTTAATTTTGAGGTTACAGTTTCGCCCAAATTATTGTACAACTTTATAAAACATAAAAAAATTAAAATTACAAATTTTATATGTTGTACTTTATTGTTACTTAAACCATAAATTTTAAACTTAAATAGTATTTTGTCAAAAACGTTTTTGTTTTCTAGACTTTATGATTTTTACACTGAAGAATAGCTAATAAAAAACATTTTAGGATAGAATATTTGTTATACATATATCCATCTTCAAGTAAGAGTATACATACATATGTTAATACAAAATCAGACCAAAACAAATAACATAACACACTCACAAGACATATTAAAAAATCGAGGCACAAACAATATGAGAACAGTAAAGTTAGCCCCCTAGGTGCACAGCGGTATGTATGCGGACTTACAACGCTAGAAACCGGGTTTCGATACCCGTGGTGGGCAGAGCACAGATATCCCTTTATGTAGCTTTGTGCTTAACTACAAACAAACAAAAACAGTAAAGTTTAGCCTGATGGAGAAGATATCAGTTGAACTAGTTTGTAATTATTAGGTTATAAATTCCTGTACGCATTATAAAAGTACACAGTAGCCAGAACGTAAAACTGGCCACGTGTAGTTTCGATAGGTTGCCACTAGAGCGGCTCATCTGTCACGTAAGTTATACACAGAAGGAAGATTTAACTCACGAACTCTGGCAAGGTGTTAATCATGTCTTTAATTTACTAATATCCTTACAACGTTTGCAGTTTAAATGGTGACTTAAGTTAGACAAACATTCATTAATCAGTATGTAAAAAGAACTATGTTCAGACACGTCTTAAGCTCCAAGAGTCGGTTGGCAGCACGTGCTGAATTACTTAACCGAAGGAGTACTTCTAGCAGCTGTATGAAAGTGACTAAAAACTAATCAAACATTGTTGGTCATATAAGAAGTGTGGGCGTACTTTCCACCATATGATAACCAGATAGGTTAATTAATTCTGGATCAGTGAGGAGGACATATCAGGAATAATATGGAGATCATAACTCAATCGGAAACTCCTATTACAACATCCAATAAATTTACATTCTTTGATAATAAGGCTAACAGTAAAGAAAAATCACGCCGGAAAAAAGTTGAGAAAGTGTTCTGCATATTAAACATACACGCTGTTAATCTTTGACAGAAATACGTGCTTGAAGTTAAACTAATTCAAAGAAAATGCCATTGTACTAAAGTGCAAAGTGCAGTTGTAATTTAGCAATTACGATATATCAGGCTATTTCCATAGCCTTACAATAGCATTAAATAATAACATTACTGCTAAAAATTCTGATTAAAAAGTTAGCACACGGGATCGCATACAAAAGTTGTAATGGTTTTCAAACGAGACCTAAACCTCGAGCGCTTTCGAAAGCACTCGAGTTTTGGGTCTCGTTTGAAAATCATTACTGCTAAAATATATCCGTGTTAAGTATAGTAGACAGTAGTTGAAAAACTTCTTTTAAAGCCTTCTATTACGCTTGGTTTGGGTTTTGTGCTAAGTTCTTTATCTTCAAAAGAAAGATCCAGCACTGAGTCCGAAACGTCGTCGCCAAACCAGAAAGTAAGCAAGGGCAGCTCATACAAAGGCGGATTAGGGTTTAAAACTACTTAATAGGGCACAAAATCATAAAAATTATGTTCCGTTTTCAACTAGCCAGTAAATTTGGATTTTAAGTAAGCAAAACGATAGTTAAAACCTGTAAAGTGTGTCTAACACTCATCACGCATTCTGCTGAGATAAGAAATATAGTGCAAAATTAAATAATAATGCTTTACTTATTCATCTTTATTTACTCATAATATTTTTAACAGATAATAGATAAACTACAGTTTATATTCAGAAGGTAAATGAAAATATTTAGCTAAATAATAATTGTAACTTTAAGGATTAAATGAACTTGAAATTTCAATAAAAATGTTTATATATATATATAGTTGTAGGCTATATCTATATAAATATAATTGTACTGTCTGTTGTATGTCCATGTAATTGCTCCGCAGGTTGCGGATGGATCGTCATTAAATTTGGTGTGGAGGTTTATTTGATCCATGGGGAGATACATGTAAACTTGCGATTTCACATTTTTTGTTTGCAGTTTTTATGGGCGTTTTTTCGTGTTTTTTTTTTACAATTATATGATTGAGAAGCGAATTTTCATGCTCTACGATAACCTTTCATTAATCATGAATTTACATAACTTCCGTCCAGGGAACGGGTACTCCAACTAGTTTTTAATATTTAGACGTTTGTATTGTTCATCGGAGAGAGTTTTTGCTGTGATATGATGAGCTCGTGCTGTTTGGAGTTTTCCTGGAGAGATTTGGGAAATGATCTCAACAATATGAAAAATGCCACTCAGATTACAGTTGAGTCTGTTATTTGATTGGTTACTGAGTTAGCAAGTATTTTCGTCAGTTTGAGCGTTACTTGAACAGTTAAATCAGTGTTGTAAATTTGAGTTTGTGTTGATTCAGGAAAGTACTAGAGATTCAGGGAAATTAGCTAGTAAGTGAAATTTCTATGGACACTTTATCTGTCTGTGAATTTAGACCCATCGTTTGGTAAGTCTGTAAAAGTTGTAGCAGAAAAGATAAAACATCCTTGTTCCCATTAATTAGACCCATTGCATTATTATTTTTTTATCAGATAATCCAAAAGAAACTATTGTAACAATAAACGTATATGTAAATTCCAAAACCCAACATGGTTCTGACTAAATTTGTGGTATGTGAGCATATCATGTTTTTTATCTGCTTTAGTTTATAAACGTAGTAAATTTTTGAAAATTTTCGTATATTTAGTTTCTTTCCAGTTTTATCATAAACACATGGTCCAGAAAATAATTGAGTTTGCCTTGCTCTTGTTGCTTTGTTTCTTTTTTTCTGTGTTGAAGATGATGTCTATTCTGCCCGAGAGAATATTGTAGTACGTATAGCATCCGGGTTGAAAGGATTAGTGACTGGAATATCCTATGCTGGCCGAATCAACATTGACCGTATGTTATAGCCAGTCAATGCTGTGAGAGAACAAAGGTTACAAGATAAGTATTAAATTGACAAGGAACCAAGTTTGCTTACTCCACAATTCAACCTGGAGTTTGAGTAAAGCTATACTTTAAAATCAGTGTTTTTAGGTCGATAGAAGTCTATCCCGAGAGAAATAAAGCTGTGGATCTAATCACGACACTGTAGAAGGGACTGACTTTTTGCATGCGCAAGTACGTATGATGTGTTTTCTTTATAAAAAAAAAAGATTTTGTCTATTTTGTTAAGTTTTCCAGTTTCATTACTTCTCAAACACAGGCTATTCCCCTTGTTTCCTGATCGAATCTATTGTTATTAGTGGAACTAATTATCTGAAATGTTTAAGGAAATTAATTAACCTGAAAATACCACAAAAACAAGTGTATTTTTACTTAAATGCATGACTATCAGCAAAAGTTTCAAAAATACTTTTATTAAAACTATGTAATTCCAAAGATGCTATATATATATACCATTGAAAGAGTCAACTTCATATACGTATGAATTTTGAGAAACATACTATTATGTACTTTTCCTTCATAAAGACTGTCAGATTCTGCAATAATGGTGAATATATGATTGACTTTGATAAATTAAACATTTTATAAAACTCAGAAAACAAAAACAACAAAAACAAACGGTGACCTTAAGTATATTGGAACTCCTCAAAATAATTAAGGTTTGTTGGAATTTAAGCACAAAGCTACACAAAGGGCTACCCGCGCTCTGCCCACCACGGGAATCGAAACCCCGTTTCTAGCGTTGTAAGTCCACAGACATACTCATGTGCCATTGGGGGGGGGGGATAATTAAGGAATAATCGGAATGTTATACATTTTAACAAAGCAAAATTACAACAACTTGATAATATTAATGCCACCTTTAAGTTCACTTTTATGCAAAATATGTGTCCGATGATCAGTCACGTGATTGACATTCGTATTTTAATATGCTTTCATTTAACAGTTTGAGTAACAACATAATACGTATAGAAATACAGATTGATGGTGCTACATGTCAACATTTTCAACAGAGACATTTAGTGTTTCTCTGATGTGAAGAGCAATAGGTCAACGAGAAACCAGTCAAGTACAACCCGTTGCACAGCGACCACAAGTCTTAGTATTACTGGCAGAATCAAGACTCCCTTTCAAACTACTAGTATCATTGGCTAGAGGTCATTGTCGATAACACCCACGAGATAACCACTATTTGACAATATTGGCTATAAGCAACCGGCGGACTTAGCTTCCTAAATGGATTCATCAGTTCAGAACTGCAACTGTAGGAAAAATCAAAATGAGAGCGGTCAGAAACAGGCTTCTTGTGGTCGATCTTTATGGTAGATGACAAATGGTTTGAGTTTATCTGACCCATTGCTAGAAAATAGAAACCCTCTAGAAAATATGTGGATTGATTTAAGCGAAATTTGGTTGAATGTTCACAGACGAATCATGCTTTACATTACGGCCAGATACGTAACTTGTACACACTTGGACTCCTGAAGAATCGTTGGGACCGTATCTAGTTCCAATTTCACTTAGGTAGTGACATAGTGGTTTGGGAAACACTGACCTTTATGTATTAGACTTGGCACTATGAATGGCATGGTATATAGAGACGCAATCTGACGACGATTTCTTTTGTCATGCGATATAAAAACGCAGCCTTATAACGGTTAGTTTCCTATGTGATATAAAAATGCTATCTTACAACCATTAGTGTTGCCATGTGATATATTCAGGATTCATTTTTTTGAAACAAAAAAAGGGGTAATTTGTGATGCCTTGATCTGTTCCTTTATTTGACACAATAACTCCTAAACGAACAGGTTTAAAGCTTATAAGTTTATTTTAACATTTGTCAAACCACCAATCTTTAACTACAAGAAAAATAATAATAACAATATAAACTGATGAGGTTGAAAACAAAATCTTAAATGAAGAAATGAAGTTGTCTAGCTGTTTCAGTTTTTTCAAGTATTCATTGAAATTAGACTGAGTTACTAAAACAGTATATTAATTACATTTCAGAATGGCCTAATTCTTGTGTTCATCTGCAAAATAAATATTTCCTTTAGAAAATTCCGCCCTATTTAATATTTATGTGCTTATGTCAACACTAGTAATTGGATATTAAAAGGCGAGCGACTGATCTAGACCCGAGCCACCATACTCGACTTACGATGTTACTTTTTCTCTTTTTATTTCCAGATAATTCTAAAATAATTAAAGATTTGAGTTACCTTTGACTTTAAAGCAAATGAGTGTTTGGCTAAGAAGATTTATAAATCCAATTTCTAGGAGAGTTATCCATTGTCGACATGTAAAATACGTTTAATTAATTCTTTGATATTTGTAAGAACCTTCATTCTGCAGTTTCCACTGTTTTGTTCTATTGGAATCTTTTGTTAAGAATGTCTATCCTTACTTGTTACTGAAACTTACCACCAGGGTGATTGTTCCTGAACTATAATATGACCTCACTTTAGAGGTTATCGTCTTTTAGACAGCACTTTGCACAATAAATGGAAGCCCATTATTGTACCGAAATTCATTTTGTATTAATGTTCACTTGGGTTTTGTTTTAATGTATGTTAAGCGTAACAATATTTGTCAGTGTTTCGTTTTATTTTTGAAACCGTTCTCTCCTGTCTCAATCGATAGATAAGCTTCACTGATAAAAAATCTACTGATCTATATTTTCCCATTATCCATCTCCACCCCTTCAGCTTCTCGATCAATTTAATGCGTGCCCGGCACTGTGCTAGCCGGAGAGCTGTGAACAAACCATGTGGTCCTCAGCTTGGCTCCAGACTGCCTCCTGTACCACTTTCTCTCTATTATTCAACGTAATGGTAAAACTCTCGTGAACACATTTGCTACAACCTGTAAAGTAGCTGCGGAGACGACGTGTCGATGTTCTCTTTATTGGTGTCGACGTTTTGTCGAGTCTTTCCACACTATATAGCTGCAAGCAATGAAACTTTACACTCGGGAACAACATTTTAGTATTCTGTTTCATGCGTACATAATTTTATGATATGTCTTTCTCCACACTGATATATACATATCTCCGAGTGAATCACATAGTGTGAAGAATTGCGTAGGGTTAGCATTTTAGTGTAATTCATCTGTGAAAATGGTACTGATTTCGGGTGCAGGGAAATAGATCTCAGACCAGAATAAAAACCAACGTTATATTCAATAAAATATAGATTAACATAATTCGACATTTCTCAAATAGCACGAACACAAGCTAACATAAAAATATGAAGTAAAGATCCAGAAAAATGGTATTATTAAAATATCACCAACACAAACTGTACACTGTGACCATTACTACATATTATCTTAGTGATATTTGAAGAATGTAATTTCTGTTGACCATTACTACATATTATCGTACTGTACAGTTTGTGTTAGTGATATTTGAAGAATGTAATTTCTGTTGTACTGTACAGTTCGTGTTAGTGATATTTGAAGAATGTAATTTCTGTTGACCATTACTACATATTATCGTACTGTACAGTTCGTGGACCATTACTACATATTATCAACAGAAATTACATTATTTAAATGCTACCAACACAAACTAACATATGAAGAACAACGAATAAAACTGGCGTCCTTAAAATACCATTTAAGTGAAAAATAAACAATAAACCTCAATAGCCGCGGCGCTTGAAATTCTTTTAGGCAGGATTAGAGTAAATGAACCCATGAAACCTTTTTATTAGCTATATTTTTTGTGCGTCGATTTTATTACTCATCAGAATCTCTACCAGCTTACCCTCAAATTGAAATTATTTTAGGTAGGATTATAGTAAATTAATATATGAGACCTTGAGAGTAGTCAAATACATCAATCAAAAGGGTTAGACCTCCTGAGTCCAAAACTGTAATTAGATCTCATATCGGTCAAGAGATGACGGAGCTATAAGCTAGAAGTTTGTATTTGAAAAACTTGGAGCCATTCTATCAGCTAATGTGCCGCGGCTAAAGAGAGTGAGTGATTTTGATGGAGAAGAAACACACCAAGGGAAGAAGATTTTACATTACGTATTCAACGCTGTTAACACTCTACACTAATCTTCAGTTGTCTATAACTATTCACTGGAATTACATTTCGATATATGTTCCACCAACAAATAAATTATCATTCAAAACATACAAAATCTTCTAAATTGCGTTTATTATTGCTAGAAATCTCAGAAAGGACAGTGATGTGAGTAAAGGGTATTTTTTCTTATAATGTTAAAGATTAGGGAAAATAAGCTGGTTTTCTATATAAACAAGAGAAAGTACAATTGAGGTAAAGTTTTAATCTAAAGAAAAATAGTAAAGGAATTGAAAAGATGTGAAAGTATGCGTTATAAGATTAAACTGATTTATGTTTGAGCATATTTTAATGTAATTAATTTACATGAGGACTATTTCATACGTGTATATTACGTTAATGTAGTAAATTTACATGAGGACCGTATTTTATACGTGTATATTCACGTTAATGTAGTAAATTTATATGAGGACTGTATTTTATACATGTATATTATGAAAAATGTGTATTCAATTCAGGATGTTTATTTTTCAGTTGAAAAATTACATCCGCAAGAGGAGGAGGAGTGAACTTTGACGTCACGAATCTGGTTGAATATAAACCAAGTAATGCCATAAAAAATCGAATAAGAACATAGAAGATAAAAAAACATAAAAGTTCAATTATTGTGGTGTTTTATTATATATGCATATATCAATACAATATAAGAAATTGTCTTAACTTATAGCTATTATTCGACTTTGAAACTTTTTCGACAGTATTATGACGCTAAAAGACTGTACTTCTACAACGAAATTTAATTATTATCGGAGGAAATTACTGTATCTTTTTACCTAATCATTAACTAAAACATTTAATATATTAGACGTGCAGTGACAGAGTTATTTTCAACCAGTATGCATTCGGAAAAGAAACAGGAAACTATGTGATAATTAGGAACTCAGAAGAAATTGTTTCTTTCAGATCAACATAGATTAACTCGAGTTTACTTCCCGTTTGTCTGTTTACTGAGGTTAAATACGTTATGTTCTAAAGATTTTGGAGCCTCACCACGTAATTATCACCCATGTCACTACGTCCAATCATCCTCAATATGACGGCCGTGAATCTTGATAAAAATACTGCAGCGTAGTCTCCATAGCAAAAGGATCTGTCGTAAGACTGTTCTGTCATGTTAAAAGCTAACATTATTCCTGCAATCTTTCTGGAATACATCTAGTACGTGAGAACGACTGCCCGTTTCAATATTCAGACCGCAAAGAAATCCATAGGCACTGGTTCTGGTGACTTGACAATTGCGTCTACGTATGGAATACCATGAATACCCGTTTCATTCCCCGGCTGCTTGAAGTTCTGCGGCTGTTGAATGGATGTGACGTAGAAGCAACACGTGTACACGTGACATATGTCGCTTTTTCAGAAAGAGACCCTTTATGATTCTGTTGCATTATTTTGCTTGGGCAGGCGGGGGGTTTTTGCCACTGACCTTTGTGTTCGTGGTTTCTCACCTGTTATAAGACACTGCACTTTTCTTAGTAAGGCTGGAGTACGACTTGTTGCAGGTCTCTTGCTAGATGGTCCAGGTGTCTTAAGTGATTAGTATTCCTTTGTTTGTCAATGACATTATGTACAAGAGAAATTTCTGTCTTGAAAATGGTAAGTTCCTGAATTGAACGCACCTCTCTGATTAGTTTATGAATATTTGTGTCTGAAAAGACTGTTACATACTCTTCCCAAAAGAAAACAATTTTCGGTGGCATCATACTACCTATGTAACGTCAAACAATGTCAAAATGAAGTTTTGATATCGCTGTTCCACCATGACGTTACATTGGCTGTGATTGTCATCTGACCTGCTGATTTACCAAAATCGTTTTAATATAACGTATTCAACTAAAGGTAGTTCGAGCAGTAACTTTAGACAGACGGTGTCACTATTTCTTGACTAGGATTTGAAGCAAGCAGGGGACATCCTATATTAGCTCTGGTATAATTTTTTCTGAAGAATGGAGACCCTCGAAGCATGAAAATAGATAAAGTACGAGTTAAACTACCTAATGTTTCAATCTGAGTAAGAAATGTTGAAATGGTACTTAATTCCCCCTCCACCCCAAAAAACCAACAACAACCACAAACTTCTCAATGACACATAACTTAATCTTTGTCCAAACTATCCCCTAAATAAACAGTGATATAGCTGATGGAGTGGCAATATGTCACTGGAGAGGAATGAAAAGCATAAAACAGATGAAAACTTATTATAAGTATAAACGGGCGAGCGTAACACAGAGGTCAGCATGACGGACTGGGAATCAAAGGTTTCACGGTTTGCGTCCCGTTCCCGTTAAAACAAAAAGCACTCCACAGTTTGTGGCCATGGTTACGTTACAACAGTAGCGGCCAAATCCCAATATTCAGTCTGACAAGATCTAAGACTGGCGGCGGATGGCGCTGCCTAGATGCCTTTCCTTTAATCTATCACTTCAAAATTCCAGATGGCATGCGACGATAGCTCTCGAGCATAGTTTTGTGCGAAATTCATTAAGCCTAAATAACTAAATCCTATTACTTGGTCTGATAAGAGTAGCTCAAGAGTTGGCAATGGGTGGCGCTGACTATCTTGTATAGATAACCCCTGTATTTACATGAAATACACTAAAAGGAAATGACTAAATCCAAACCCACAAAAACAATATTCACGTAAAATTCACAGCGCATGTTTATTACGAGCCTGAACATTTCGGATCAACAATGGATGCAATCTGAAAAAATTCTCAATTTCTATTGCTTGTAACGATAAAACCCGGGTTTCGATACCCGTGGTGGGAACAGCATCAATAGCCCATTTTGCGGCTTTGTGCTTAACTACAAACAAACACAATGTTAATTACAATATATACAAAAAAGAAAAATATATAGTCTGCCACATTAAGATATATAGCCAACGAAATGAATTATTTGGTTTTAAAAGTCAATAAAAATGCAAGGTATCTACTATTCATAACGAATAAACGTGAAGTGATAAATGACAGAGACTTTCTTTGACAATTTCCTTAAGTTTATCTTTTTTTGTGGTAATAAATATCGTACTCTACTGTAAAGAAAATACCGCCACCATGCTTAACTTCACAATAACAATATATGGGCAATAAAGTTCGTAAATCAAGGATTGAACAATGTGCCTGGTTTGTAGTAATTTTAGTTTATCCAAGGGTTGCTGAAGCTAGATGTTTGGTTTGGTTTTCAATTTCGCGCAAAGCTACACGAGGGCTATCTGCGCTAGTCGTCCCTAATTTAGCAGTGAAAGACTAGGGGAATGGCAGTTAGTCATCACCACACACCGCCAACTCTTGGGCTACTCTTTTACCAACGAATAGTGAGATTGACCGTCATATCATAACACTCCCACGGGCATGTTTGGTGGGGCGGGGATTTGAAGCCGCGACCCTCAGATTGCGAGTCAAGCCCCTAAACACCTGACTATGCTAGATGTTTCACCTAAATCGGTCTAACAAGTAATTTGATAGTCAAAGTATGATTCGAGTAAATCTGGAATTATCTTTTAAGGTAAAGTACAAAAACTATACGTATAGGGGCTGATTAAAGGTCTGGAATTGTCTTTTAAGGTAGAGTACAAAAACTATACGTATAGGGGCTGATTAAAGGTCTGGAATTGTCTTTTAAGGTAGAGTACAAAACTGTACGTATAGGGGCTGATTAAAGGCTTCAATGAATTATATTACAATCGTATTTGTTTCAAATTAGTTTAAGTGTTGAAAACAAACTTGAGGAAACGTTTCAGGTTTTAATTTTAAACATAAAAAAAAGAAAATATTCGGAACAGAACTCCAACTCACAGAAGTGTTGAGATCGTCATAGTAAAATGCAAAGAAATTCAATTTACTAGAAACGTTTTCGCCGACGTACCTATGTCTATATAGGCGTTAAGACTGCATATATTGTCATTTTCGAAATGAGAAGTGTCATAGTTTTTATTCTTAAGCTATGTCATTAAAATTCATATCGTACTTACTATTGTTTGATATTTTCTTTGAAGTTCTGTTAGCAGTAGAAATGACACTGACTAAATTAATCATCAGAACTGAATGATATAGAAACCCTCCTTTTGTACTAGTTTTGTTTTTTAAAACACAAGATTTATTCTCTACTGAATTTGAAATTATAATTCACTTTATCTTTATCTTTCAGAAAATAAAACGCCAAACTATTTTATCATTAGTAAGTTGCATTTAGAAATAAACACAGGTACACAATTTTTCACGAAAGCAATGTAGTTCATTTTATAGTAGCAGGAACGTTAGAATTAATAAGAGCGAGAAAATACTGTCAAGCTTTTCAGTAGACAACATTGACTTTTATTACCCATCATTAAAATTAAACTATCATTGGGCAGAAAGCACTAGACAGTTCTATATACTGCTTATATAAATGACTAGGTGTCTCTCAGTATGCACGGAGTTGGCTAGCAACTACAATGGAAGATATGTTTGATCTCTTTCTTTTCGTTTTTCATTTATACTGTTAACAGCTTCAGATGTACCTGCAAACCAATTCCTATGTGAGTGAGATACAATGCACTTAAAACCACCACCAGGATCAAACTGCAGTAGCTCAGTTTAGTTCATAATTAAGCAATAATTTACAATTAAATAAGCAGTAAAACCAATTATTACCTCCACAAATTAATACAGATAAACATAGAAACCATTTTAAAATCATTCGAAGGTAGGTTAATGCCCAACTAACAAATCACATACATACACACTGGTAGAAAAATCCTTACGACATGGAATTAAAAATTAATTCAAATTTATCAACTCCCTCGTTATTATTTGAAAGCTAACATAATATTACATTATTTTTTATGATTTTCAATATGTTAGAAATGATTGCTTAGGTTAGTATTGTGTTAATGATATGTTCGTTATATCATATATTGTAAGAAACCTCCTAGCTATAAAGTAAAATGATATGTTCGTTGTATCATATATACTGTAAGAAACCTCCTAGCTATAAAGTAAAACGAATGCTCGTTATATCATATATTGTAAGAAACCTCCTAGCTATAAAGTAAAATGATATGTTCGTTATATCATATATTGTAAGAACCCTCCTAGCTATAAAGTAAAATGATATGTTCGTTATATCATATATTGTAATAACCCTCCTAGCTATAAAGTAAAATGATATGTTCGTTATATCATATATTGTAAGGAACTTCCTAGCTATAAAGTAAAATGATATGTTCGTTATATCATATATATTGTAAGAAACCTCCTAGCTATAAAGTAAAATGATATGTTAATTGTATCATATATTGTAAGAAACCTCCTAGCTATAAAGTAAAATGATATGTTAATTATATCATATATTGTAAGAAACCTCCTAGCAAGTTGAAAATCATGATAAGCTTTATATTTTATTATACAGTTAACATTATTTAGTAAGAAATAAAACAAAAAATCTGATGGATGAATAGAGTTAATTTCATAGATTATGTGTTTGCCTTATTAACGTTTTCAATATATATATATAAACTGATACTGATCAAATAAAACGTATGTTTTTTCGCACTTGTCATATTTCTTCGACCAAAGATATACTTACAAATTTTCGTAGCTCTGTATCTCGAACTTGAAGCAACAAATTCATTGTACTGAATTTTAAACACATGAACAACTGTTTTCAAATAACTTAGAATCACTTCTTGTCTTGACAAAGAATAGGACAAAATAGAGAAAACGTGAATCATTATGATATGTTGGAGTTATATTTTTAAGTTCATTAGGGTCATGCATTTTCAAACATTTTGAGCACCAGAAAATGCTTTTACAAACTTTTTGGTACAAAGTATTTTCATTCTTGAGCGCCATCTTTTCTTTTTCTTTCTTCCTCCTAATTTCGTTATTTTATAACAACAATGAAACTCGCACTATATAATAATATACTTAGAACAGTATATTCCATTAATAATAACGTTTCTCATCTTTTTCACTGTTGGTAATTCCTACTCTTTTGTTAACTCCATTACCTCTGTTTTGTTTACAAATGGTAATTTCTAGTTACTTAGGTAATCGTATTTTACTATTTTGACGCGTTATATTCTAAAGATTAGTTTATTTTGGTAACTTTTAGCTCGGCATCTTACAGAAAGTCAATAGTTCGATACTAAGATCTACGAAATAGCCTTTATGTTTTATAAAATAGACTTAATGACATGCAAAAGTAATCGCCGCCTCATTTCGCTAGGGAGCTGGTCTTCGCCAGAAGAAACGTTCTCTGTTGACTACATAAGAAACTTTCGTAGAAAGACTCAAATCTCTTTGAGTAGAAAAGCGGAAAGGGGGCGGTACTCAAAGTGGAATGTGAATAAAAAATTCAGAAGGGAAACAGCTGTTATTGATGGGAGATCCAGAGGGATTTGATCCGTCAAACATTTTAAGTCATTCTAATCCACACAACGAACGGCTGAACTAGAAGTTAACCCTAATGCGGGATTACCCAAGTGACCAGGACAGAGAAAAAAAAATAGTTTATTGGAATTTCGAGAGAAACTAGGTGGTGGAGAGTGCGTGATAATGGTTTATCATTTCGATCAATAAAGTAAAGTAGAAACAATTTCGAACGTCAAAATCTATATGATAATACTGAGAATAATAACTGCACAAAATAATAACTGGAGAATAAACTACACTATTTCAATATATAATAATTAGCTACAAAGAAATTTAATTAGGTCCTGTAGTTTTTCCATTTTAAACCATATTGCAACAAAAACAGTTAGGGAAAAGGATCCTATACAAAACTGGTAATACTTTACTGATTATGATTAACTACTTAGTTGATAAATTCAACTCTTATTTTTGTATCCAAAGGATAACACTATAAACCCGACATTGATTCAAAAGGTCAAAGTTTGATTCTTATCAGGTCATAGAGTACTTCAAATAATCCGTATTAATCCCGAGAACGGCAGTAGAAGCGAGAACGGTATAGTGACAATTTAACACTATGATATTAGGTTCTGTTCGGGTTATGCCAAAACGACTGAAAGTCGATATTTTAGCTTATATATGTATGTGTGTGTATATGAGTTTGTTGATGTAGCTAGTCCATAAAAGCCGTGATCTCATATTCAAACCGATTAGACGTGATTTCCCAGAGTCACAGATTCTTAACAAAAGGGCCCCGGCATGGCCAGATGGATAAGGCGCTCGACTCACAATCTGAGGGTCGCGGGTTCGAATCCCCGTCCCACCAAACATGCTCGC
>NW_013667772.1:55482-59502 GCF_000517525.1 Limulus polyphemus
GATCAGATCTATCCGTGCGATAACAGCTGTTTCTGTTTGATCAGATCTATCCGTGCAATAACAGCTGTTTCTGTTTGATCAGATCTATCCGTGCGATAACAGCTGTTACTGTTTCATCAGATCTATCCGTGCGATAACAGCTGTTTCTGTTTGATCAGATCTATCCGTGCGATAACAGCTGTTTCTGTTTGATCAGATCTATCCGTAAGATAACAGCTGTTACTGTTTGATCAGATCTATCCGTGCGATAACAGCTGTTTCTGTTTGATCGTAAGAATTTCTAATTTCCAAGATGGTTCTCGTTTTCGATCTTGGTATGTTAACATTTAAATGATTTTGGGTTTGAAACTGTGAAAATTCATCTTCGCAATAGATACTAACGGATTAAACAAAACTAATGTCACAACACCAGGTGCAGGCTTAAATATCAAATAATGCTACAACACCGAGTTTCAACTTAAATATCAAATAATGTCTCTGCATCGGATATCGGTTTAAGTATCAAGTTAAAAGTGTTAGTCAACATTAGGTGCACTGGCACCATTTGATAATTAAGCTGGCATCTCGTGCTTTGAAACTACTTGGTGAAATGTCCTAGACAACTAATTAAGGTTAACTCTCTCTATGATTATTTAAGATGAACTGTTGTAAAGAACAATTTTCGCACATCCGGGGTTTCAAGGAATAAGCCTAAACGCCGGTTTCAGGCGGTATATGTCCGATAACCGTTATTTTCCTCGAATAAAGCTAATAAAGTTAGTTATTACTAATAATAATCAATTATTTATTTGACAAGCACTTAAAGAATACGTGGTAATTCATTTGATCAGTTATAAAAACGAGTTGCGTTAAATTTTTTATGGATCTCGTACAATATTAGGGACTCTGTAGCAAACAAAATCTGGTCCCACAAGAGAGTTGGTGTCCCTAAATAGTTTATAAAAAGAGGTAAAAAAACAATGGGTTCAAACATACGTATTACAAATAATTTTATGTTTTTGTGTGTTAATGTGGAAACTTATGTATTTTATTCTGCTTTAATTTCAAATAATTAGCATGTTTTAACACCTGTGGAATCCATTGTTGTGTCACATTGAATAATTTTATGTTTTTGTGTGTTAATCTGGAAAACTTATGTATTTTATTTTGCTTTAATTTTCAAATAGCCCCCCAGTAGCACAGCGGTGTGTCTGCGGACTTACAACACTAGAAACCGGGTTTCGATACCCGTGGTGGGCAGAGCACAGATAGCCCATTGTGTAGCTTTGTGCTTAACTTCAAACAAACAAACAAGTTACTGTTGCCTAGTCTATCAGTTCAAGATTAGGTACAGCAAGTCCAGAAAGCCTTTGGGCGAACATTCGGAACAAATAAATAAAAAACTTAGAGTAACAGTGCTTATAAATTTTAGTGGGGTCAAAATAGGGTTTTGTATTGTTTGTTTGTTTTGAATTTCGTGCAAAGCTACACGAGGGCTATCTGCGCTAGCCGTTCCTAATTTAGCAGTGTAAGACTAGAGGGAAGGTAGATAGTCATCACCACCCACCGCCAACTCTTGGGCTACTCTTTTACCAACGAATAGTGGGATTGACCGTCACATTATAACGCCCCCACGGCTGAAAGGGCGAGCATGTTTGGTGGGATGGGGATGCGAACCCGCAGATTGCGAGTCGAGCGTTCTAACCACCTGGCCATGCCGGGCCTAGGATTTTGTAGCTTCAGAAAATAATGTCGACACTATTTCCAGCCTAGTTTGTTTACTTTTTTTCAGAGTCCCTAGTTATAGGCTTGAAAATATAATATTTTGATTCAATGTTTCTGTACTTTTGGACGATGCGTATATTATTAGCTTGTTTTTAAGTTTTTTATGTCCATTTTTGGAGAAGAAAGATTAAGCTACATACGTGCATGTGCATTCAGTTGAATGTTACACATTTTTCAACAGTTTACTACCACATTGGCTTTTTCCCACCCAACCATAATTTACTGAGCCAGGTGGTTTTTTTGTGTCTGAGGTTTCGTGTCAACACGCGTTTAGCAAGCGAAGTACAAAAATCAGTAGAATGAATCATCACTCACAAGAGTAAATAAATCTACTATGGTAATAGTCTACTGTTAGAAAACTTATTGAAATAGTTGCTTAAAACTGCGTGAAGACAAAGTACAACAGCAAACTCGAGAAATTATGTATCCTCAACGTGGCAGTTTACAACTAATGTGCTATAAGTTGCACAAATTATTTTCCAGTTAACGCGCATTAACTAAACACTTGATTTTTTCAATGGTGAAATGTGAATGACTTACAGACATTCTTCAGGCCCTAAAAACGAAGGTGCTAGAATTAATTTTAAAACAATTCTATGACATACTCAATACTGCCAGGTTTCAATAAAATATTCGTAGCCGTTTTTTTCTGTAGCGGCTTGAAAAACTATAATCAACAATAATAAGCCTGGAGACACTGTTATAAATATACACATTGTCGACTATAATAAAACGAAGCATTTCCAACTAGTATAACCCTGCTTAATTTAAATGGCTTCTACATTTATGCAATGTTTGAATGGCTTCGAAGGGGTACGTTGGTAGCAAAGAAGAACTTAGAAAATTGTAGAGGGTGGAAATCTCGACTTTCAAGGATTAACTTAAAATAACCCTATAACCTTCGCAGGAGTTTGTTTAATAGCTGTGCATAGATTTTGGCGCACTATACCTAGCCGTTTTTGCTGTAGGCTTCAGTGCTTGAATGGCTTCAAAGAGAAACTTGGGCAGAAGCGATGAAAAAACTTATAAAGCCTCTGCTTTTCTTTCAAGAATCAACATGAAAATAGTCCTATGACCTGCGCAGGAGTTTTTTTTTGTTAGGTTTACCCAGGTTTGAATAAAATATTTATAGCCGTTTCTTCTGTAGGCTTGTGAAACAAGAATAATATGAATAATAATACTATGAAGAACGCCCCCCAGTGGCACAGCGGTATGTCTGCGGACTTATAAAGCTAGAAACCGGGTTTCGATAACTGTGGTGAGCAGAGTACAGATAGCCCACAGTGTAACTTGGTGCTTAACTTCAAACAAACAAACAAAAATATGAAGAACAAATGGACGAATTTTGTCTAACAATAGGAAAATCAACGTTTTAGATATTATCAATATTCTAGTGGCCTTGGATATATAAGGTCTTGAGTGTTGTTTCAAGAACAAGTCTGCCTTATAAGATGATTTTTGCTCCTACGTTCTATTATAATTTTTGTGAAATTCCTGGGCGAACCCTATTATGAACAACTATCGTGGTTCATCATTCTATTTTAACTTTCAGATAATCGACATGTTTTTATACTAGTATGATCCATTGTTGCATCACACTGAATAATCTTATGTTTTTGTGTGTTACAATATTCAGTGTAAAGATCTAACCAAAATATTTGATGAAATCACACATTTTCTGCGTAAAATGCACATAGGACTCCAACAACATATATGCTATCCCCTGGTGCCTCAGCAGTAAGTCTGAGAACTCATAACGTTAAAACTCGGTTTCCATACTCGCGGTGGGCAGAGTACAAATAGCTCATTTCGTAACTATGTGCTTAACAACGAACAAGCCAACAACAATGAGTGAGATTGATTGCAATATTGATATTATTTTTGTCAGTGTGACGCAACAATGGATCCCACAAGTATTAAAATATGCTAATTATTTGAAAGTTAAAGCAGAATAAAATATATAAGTTTTCACATCTCCAAACAACATTTTAATTACCAATAATTCACTGTGTCAGTTGCTCTTGCTATATAAACAGGGACCCTATAACACAGGGCTCATAAATTGAGTAGGGAATTAATAAATACACAATAAACAGGTAAACTCCGTGGTTTTTATTTAATTTTTGAAAGATTTCAGCTACTGTGCCGTAGGAATGAGAGTAAAAAATCAATGGAAATATAGTTTACCCATTTCTTATGTATTTATCGATTTATTCACGTTTTTTTGTTAAGATTGTTTGTTTGTTTGTTTGTTTG
>NW_013667772.1:59827-88909 GCF_000517525.1 Limulus polyphemus
ATCATCATATGGATAGATCTGATCAAACAGAAACAGCTGTTATCGCACGGATAGATCTGATCAAACAGTAACAACTATCATCATATGGATAGATCTGATCAAACAGAAACAGCTGTTATCGCACGGATAGATCTGATCAAACAGTAACAACTATCATCATATGGATAGATCTGATCAAACAGAAACAGCTGTTATCGCACGGATAGATCTGATCAAACAGAAACAGCTGTTATCGCACGGATAGATCTGATGAAACAGTAACAGCTGTTATCGCACGGATAGATCTGATGAAACAGTAACAGCTGTTATCGCCCTGATAGATCTGATCAAACAGAAACAGCTGTTATTGCACGGATAGATCTGATCAAACAGTAACAACTATCATCACACGGATAGATCTGATCAAACAGTAACAGCTATCATCGCACGGATAGATCTACAGGTCACTAAGGTTCGAATATGCCGCTTTTCAGAGTTATGGAAAATACGATTTGATAGAACAATAAATTATTGATGTATAAGTTAATCTTATCTAGCTAAGAAGACAAAAATAGGATGAAATTTACAGCAATTCGGAACATGATGAGTAAATACTCTTTGCTTGGAAAGCTACTCGAGGGTTATCTGCACTATCTGTTTCTAATTTTGAAGCGATAGACCAGGGGAAAAGATAGTTAGTGAACACTACCCACCGCCAACTCTTGGGCTACTCTTTATCAACTAATAGTGAGATTGGCCGTCACATTTTAACTCCCTTACGATCGAAAGAGCGAGAATTTTCGGGGGCGGGATTCGAATTTGAGACTCTCAGATTGTTAGGCGAATACCCTAACCACCAGGCCATGCCAGGCCAAGTATCCTAGTAATACGCTACTTATCTGATGATAAAATCAAGTTCATGGAGTTGTAGAAGGAATCTGTGCTTCACCCGAGTCTATCAAACCTGCGCAAAGGCTGTCTGTGAATAAACGTCCCTAATGTTGGACTGATTGACTAGAGGGAAGATAGCTAGGCTATTCTTTTCTGGTTGAATAGTAGGATTTGGGACTGATTAACTAGGGGGAAGATAGCTAGGCTATTCGTTTCTGGTTGAATAGTAGGATTTGATTGTCACTCTTATAGCGCACCCACGACCCTTAAATGCAGAGTGCTGTTTTATGATAAAGAGTCGCGAACCATGAGTCTTCGAATTCGCTCCAACTCAAGAACGCTAATCACTTGGTCTCGCCCACCATCCGGTTTAACGAAAATATTTTTAATCGACGTTTTGTGAAATAAATAATATATTGTACAGAAATTCAGTACTTAATTTTTTTTACAGTAACATACAAAATGTGTTATTTACCCTCTTTATTTAGGCAATAATTTCTTCTTAACTCATTCCAAAAATCACATAATATCGTCTAATTTGTATGTTAAAGCAAAATAACTTAGACAATTTCGAAGTCCACATAGTATTGTTAATATTTATACTGTGAACAAAATGTTATCTGACACAGCGAAAATAAATGTAATGTACTCACGTGATAAGTATTAACTATTACCCCGTAAAATTTTGTTTAGCATTATATATCTAGAAAAGAAAAGAGTCCGAGAAACAAGAAGAACAAAGAAGAAATAGATCAACTTGTAATAGTTACTTACTCAGCATTGGTTTGGTATCTCTGAAAGAGTGATTTCTCCCTTAGAACAAAGAAGAAATAGATCAACTTGTAATAGTTACTTACTCAGCATTAGTTTGCCATCTGTGAAAGAGTGCTTTCTCCTTTAGAACAAAGAAATAAATCAACTTGTAATAGTTACTTACTCAGCATTAGTTTGCCATCTGTGAAAGAGTGCTTTTTCCATTAGAAGAAAGAAGAAATAGATCAACTTATAATAGTTGCTCGCTCAGCATTGGTTTGGTGTTTGTAAAAAAGTGCTTTCTCCTTAGAAGAATTAGATTCGTGAAGAACGACTTTCATTCTACATAATTCCATTTTATATGACAATTACCTTAAGATTTCTAAGCCACGTGCAAGACTTAATCTACCTCCCCTTCTTGAAATCAAGTAATAGCTTATGCACCGCAGTGGGCACTGTTGTTCAGCCCATTTTGTAGCTCAGTAAGAAACCGTAATTCAATTAGCTACTGACTCCATGTCTCTAGAAGGAACTGAATCAAGGCTTTGTGGCTTCTAGTAAATGATTTACTCCGTCACGAAAGCTTTTAACTATCTCACCAATTCATGCAAAGATGTTACTATGTGAAAATCATGCCAAGATTCATAGTATACTAATATATGACGTCTTATTCCTTCTTTTTACGTCTGTTTTATTGTCTCATACATATATTGCTATATACGAATCCATTTCTCTTTCGTTTTATCTAATGACTAGTATCACATTTTCTCCTAAGTATATAAGGCAATTTCGCAAAAGACTGACGAATATAAAACAAAACTGAAATGATAAAGTAGAGAAAGTATTCCAAACCTAAAAGACAAACAAGCACAAATATACATATATTTTAATACTTAGATACCAAGACGTTTGTTAGCCGAATAAAACAGAGACGAACAACTTGATTTTACTGTCAGTCTTTTAAGGAAAGGATCTGTGCTTATCTAGTGCTTTTTGCTTATTAGAAAATAATGAAAAATGTGAAAAGACAAACCAATCCATTTATCAAAACATTTACCAGTGAAAGCGACCTCATGTAGGGTGATCTACGTGAAGTTGAAATGTAGCGGTGGTATGGAAACATACACGTTACAATGGTCAAATTAATAATATATATATACTCTCAAGATTTACTCTTCTGAACAGGAAACCAAAATTATGACAAGCACAATTGTAATCATTCTTCGCTGGGTTGTTAAAGGCGTACATTCCATGAACTGATCGCCGTGGTTAGTTGCAGTAACAAATGAAATCATATAACTTGGCCAGAAATGTCGAAGAAACTATATCAGAGAATAAATAATTCAAAGAAGTTATACAGATCTTACATTCATCAATAGTTGTTATCAGCTATAAATATAATTATAATTATAATCAAAGTGACTAAAATTGTTACAACAGAGGACTGCATAATAATGACTAACATTGTTACAGCAGATGGTAATCACACTAAAAGTTCACACGCAAGTTGACACTACATTGTTGAATGCGGACAATCCTAGTGCTATAATTCAAATATTCCAAGTTTATGTGTGTACATTCAATAGTTCTTGTGTATTTTTATCTCATTATAGGAATTAAGTACACTACAATTAATATAATTAAGGTTCATTTGTCTCTTTATCAACATTTTACCGTCTCTTAGTCAGGCTGGAGTTGATTAAGTTACATTGTTATGAACTGTTTATTATGATTATATTCACATCAAATATTTATTTTCCAATGTATATGAGGAACATTAAAGAATCTGAAGTATCTTATTAAAAGTTATCATACTACGAAGTATTTTACCAAGAAGTATCTTATTAATTAACAGTTATCGTACTACGATGTAGCTTATCAAGAAGTATCTTATTAATTAACAGTTATCGTACTACGATGTAGCTTATCAAGAAGTATCTTATTAATTAACAGTTATCGTACTAAGAAGTATTTTACCAAGAAGTATCTTATTAATTAACAGTTATCGTACTAAGAAGTATTTTACCAAGAAGTATCTTATTAATTAATAGTTATCGTACTACGAAGTAACTTATCAAGAAGTATCTTATTAATTAACAGTTATCGTACTACGATGTAGCTTATCAAGAAGTATCTTATTAATTAACAGTTATCGTACTACGAAGTAACTTATCAAGAAGTATCTTATTAATTAACAGTTATCGTACTAAGAAGTATTTTACCAAGAAGTATCTTATTAATTAATAGTTATCGTACTACGAAGTAACTTATCAAGAAGTATCTTATTAATTAACAGTTATCGTACTACGATGTAGCTTATCAAGAAGTATCTTATTAATTAACAGTTATCGTACAAAGAAGTATTTTACCCAAAAGTATCTTATTAATAAACAGTTATCGTACTAAGAAGTAACTTATCAAGAAGTATCTTATTAATTAACAGTTATCATACTAAGAAGTAGCTTATCAAGAAGTATCTTATTAATTAACAGTTATCGTACTAAGAAGTATTTTACCAAGAAGTATCTTATTAATTAACAGTTATCGTACTAAGAAGTATTTTACCAAAAATTATCTTATTAATTAACAGTTATCGTACTAAGAAGTAACTTATCAAGAAGTATCTTATTAATTAACAGTTATCGTACTAAGAAGTAGCTTATCAAGAAGTATCTTATTAATTAACAGTTATCGTACTACGGTGTAGCTTATCAAGAAGTACGTTATTATTTAACAATTATCGCACTACGATGTAGCTTATCAAGAAGTATCTTATTAAAAGTTATCGTACTACGAAGTTACGAAGTATCTTACCATGAAATATTTTAGGAAGAAGTTGTCAACATAAAGTACCTTACCAAGAAGTATCTTAAATTTTCAACATTTTACACACATGGGTCTCAAGAAACAAAGCATAGCCGGAGTGGTAGGTTATTACACACATGAGTCCGAAGAATCAAAGCACAGCCGGAGTGGTAGGTTATTACACACATGGGTCTGGAAAAACAAAGCACAGCCGGAGTGGTAGGTTATTACACACATGGGTCTGAAGAAACAAAGCACAGCCGGAGTGGGAGGTTATTACACATATGGGTCTGAAGAAACAAAGCACAGCCGGAGTGGTAGGTTATTACACACATGGGTCCAAAGAAACAAAGCACAGCCGGAGTGGTAGGTTATTAGACAGATGGGTCTGAAAAAACAAAGCACAGCCGGAGTGGTAGATTATTACATACATGGGTCTGAAGAAACAAAGCACAGCCGGAGTGGTAGGTTATTTGATATGATCTGTTTCCTCGAAAGAAATAGCATTTCTAAAACATCAATCCAGTGGAACACAAAATATGTTAAATGATTAAATATTCATTGCTAATTTTCACGTAATTCACACTAAAACATCAATCCAGTGAAACACAAAATATGTTAAATGATTAAATATTCATTGCTAATTTTCACGTAATTCACACTAAAACATCAATCCAGTGGAACACAAAATATGTTAAATGATTAAATATTCATTGCTAATTTTCACGTAATTCACACTAAAACATCAATCCAGTGGAACACAAAATATGTTAAATGATTAAATATTCGTTGCTAATTTTCACGTAATTCACACTACATCATGTGCTGCTTAACTTTATAATATCCACCTCAGGTTTTGTGGCAAAATGAAACTTTCAAGCTTTAATTTAAACGTCTACAGCTGACCAGCTGATTTACCAGTCAATCCCTGTTGAGTTGTTGTAAAAAACCAACCAACTTGAAGACAGATGAGTCTTCAGGGAAGAGCTTCTGGGAGTAACGAACCTTGAAAGTATAAAAAACAATGAACATGCTGAGGCTTCATTTGTCATCTCATGTTCACGTTAACGCTTTCTGCCTGCAAAACTACACATCTCAGCATCTATCCCCTCTTATTCTAACTTACAATAGTGGAACTAAAGAAATAAAAGAAAGATCAAACGATTACAATATAGAATAGGATAAATTTTTTTTAGTCATAAAACAAATATTTTTTGATGACTTAGGTATCGATTTTATTACTTATTATGAAACTTTTAGTATTGACTTCTTTCGTCACACAGAATATCGCCTGTATATCATGGTCGGCCTGGCATGGCGCCTGACTTGTAATCTGAGGGTCGCGGGTTCGAATCCCCGTCCCACCAAACATGCTCACCACTTTAGCCGTTTTAATGTGACGGTCAATCCCACTATTCGTTGGTAAAAGAGTAGCCCAACAGTTAGCGGTGGGTGGTGATGATTAGTTGCCTTCCCTCTAGTCTTTCACTGCTAAATTAGTAAATTAGGGACGGCTAGCGCAGATAGCCATCGTGTAACTTTGCACGAAATTCAAAACAAACAGTATCATAGTCTTGCGAAACAGTAAAGTTAAATATACTATGTCCAAAGGTCAAACAAAGTTGATGCAAATAATAATTATATTTCAGAAATGTAAAGTTCTCATGACAAACCATCATTGTGGTTTGTGTTATTAATTATTCGCTACGGATGTCGTAACACTTGTAATTTATATGAGAGTATAAAACAAACAGTTATGTACAGATGTGGCCAGTGGAGTATCATTGAATAAACACGTGGTTATCGAGGGGTTTGCAAATTTGTTTCTCTCGTTTCATTAGTTAGCGGAAATTCAATCAATATTTAAATTAATATCGAAGTTAATATATATTGGATTGTTGTGTTTTCGTTACATTTCTTATACATATTTGGAACAGCAGGAAAAAAACAACAAATTTTTGCTAAATTTCTTGGTTCTTCTTATGAGGATAAATGGAAACTCAGAAAGCTGGTCAGCTCTGTTATCAATCAAATTCTGATTTTTTTCCCATCCTGATATCTCTGTAATGTAACAGCTTGTAAAACCCTAGTTATATTCTAAGTTAAACTGAATTGACGACTCTCCTGATATTCAGCAAGTAGCATTTCTTTTCAACAGATAAAAAATAGCAAAAATTATGAAGAGAGGGTTTTCATCACTAATCACCTAAGAATCCGCTGCAGTACATCATGGATCAATGGATCGGTTATAAGCCGATATGATTGCTTTTTTTTTCTTGAACATTGCACATGAGAGATCCTGTGCACGCTTGTTCTTCCCTTTGATGAGCGACCTTCCAATAGTGATAGCGAAAATACGTATAGCAGCAGGTGGTGATTACTTAAATAACTGACCACATCTTTCACCATTAACAACTGATGGAATCCATACATTAATGTCAGTCTATAACTTAGTTTCTCGTTGTTATTTTTTCCGCATATAGACAGCCAGCTCAAAAAAAAAAAAGAATTGATAACAAATGTTCCTTAATCGAAGCTATTTTGTTGAGAACAGGATTCTAAAAGAAAAAATGACTGAAATAAAACGTAAGTTTATTAAATATGTCTTAAAATTTCTTCATGTTTTGAGCCTTTGGCAATATTGGTATGTTAGCCTTGAAACCATAGACTAACGTTTTAGACAGAGAAAGTCGTTCTATTACAATCTCCTCTTGTATGTTGATAGCGGATATCACAAAAAGTTCTGTTTGTTCGCGGAATAGCTCGGGTTGAATTCTTCAGCTCATGCACATAACATGAGAGTCCTTTGTGGTGAGGAATTTAAGAATTCTGTCATACAGAAGTTTCTTTTGTTGTGCTCTCATTGGAGACTGGACTTTTCTTCTTGTTCAGTTCCATTCACTAGATATATATATGGTGGTTGCTCAGCTATTAATAATTACTTATATGATAGAATGACTATGGAATTAAATGTTTAAACTAGGCTACGTTACCGATCGAATTACGTTACCTTGTAATAACGTGCATTAAACATTAGCATGAAAATAGTGAACAACATGCTGCAAAAACAACGACAGCAACAACAACACGAGCAGTGATATATACAGTATATAGCAAGGTTTCACGGGTTACTCTGGTTATGTGATAATTTCTGGTTAAGATATCAGCGTAGTCACGATTTCCAAACAGAACTACTTTTATGGCGAGATATAAAACCTTATTATATCTTAAAATGGAGTGATCGTTTTTAGAGCAACAAATTATATATATGTTTAACTATTCTGAAGTCTAACTATAGCATACGCGGGTTTAATCACATGTGTGTTTTAAGGTAATAGTGGTACCGACTGTAAAGTATTGAAAACCTGTAATCAATTTCAAAACGAGTTATACAGAAGGAAAAAAGAAACGACGAGAATAGATAAAGGATTCATGAGAAAAACGAAAAATTTCAATAAACTCCTTCGTCTTTAATTGTTTAAAAATATTCCTCATTAGCGCTGCAAAATATCCAGAGAATGTTAGCCCCGTATACAAACAAGTGGATTGTAGTTAGTACTGAAGCTGAGACCTTGGAGTTGTTGACTGTGGGGTGTCTTTGTTTGAAGCATTTAATGTCCGTAGCGAACTTCGAATTATCAAAGAGAGAAACACATTACAGAATAAACTTAAGCGTATTGATTTCATTAACAAGTTGAGGCAGAAGATCCGGGTCTTTGGTTAAAACATACATTTCGTTTTGATATCACTGCATGCGTGGGTGATCACACAATAAGAGGATTTTACTGCAAACTCTAACATAGAAACAATTAGTAATCAGCATGGGAATGCCGTCATTAAATTATATAGTGCTTTTGTAGAACATTTGTTTATATTTAATGCAAGTATTTTCAACACACGCAAAGCTGTTTAGTATATAGGTTCTGAAGTGTGTAAGACGTAAAGTGTGGTTGGAAAACTACAGTTATACATAATTATAGTAATATTACGCGTAAATCGACAGAAAGAAAACCTACCTTATTAACTAAATGCAACTGATTTTAATTTAACTTTGTATATGTATTCGATTAAATCAGGAGAGCACATTCATCTATATTTATGGATATTTATTTGGTTTCGCTGTACTCGAAAGTTTTGAAGTCAGTACATTGTATTTTTAACACTTAATTTCCTTTCCTTATAACAGTGGTTATAATGTTCTAAATTTCTTAAACACAATGATTTTTGATGACAGCGTCTAAAATCCCACCTTCTAAAAAGTTACGTTTTTCAGAGACAATGTTTATTAAGACATTCTACATTTAGTGGTTAGAGTTTCGGACTGTTGATCTGAGGTTCCATGGTTGGCATCCTCTTCCCGCCAAAATAAAAAAACGCACTCCGTACTTTGAGGCCGTGGGTGCGTTATAAGAGTAACAGTCAAATCTCATTTTTAGTTCTGACAAAAGTAGCTCAAGAGTTGGCGAAGGGTGATGTTCAGTAGCTATCTTTCGTCTAGTTTATCGCTTCAAAATTAGGGACGGCTATCACAAATAGCCGTCATGTAGTTTTACACTAATATTGAACAAACAGTATGAACTAGTGTAGTTTTTGAAAGTTATAATAAGGAAAATAAATGCTGATACACTTGAAGATGAGCGGGCATTTTATGAAACTTATTACATAATTTGAAATGTGTTTTAAAATATCAGATGAAAGCGAGTGAAGAAATGATATATTGTAATCAATTATTGTTTGTGTTCGTTTGTTTGTTTGCTGTTAAGCAAATAATTACACAGTGAACTGTGCGAGGGTACAGAAACCAAATTTTTCATGTTATAAATCCTCAGACTTATCTTTGAGCCACCGGGGGCAATCATTGTTGACACCTAGTTAAATGAAAGTCGCATTTATAAAACTTTAAATTATACAATGATGCATATCGTACAGTACGCTCGTAGCTAATGGAACTAAAAACATTTGGGCTGAACAAATGTTTTAAGGTTCGAGAATTGATGTCACTGAACATTTTCTACCCCTTCAGCTACGCATGCGTTATAAAAAGTGGTAATGAATCACTTTATTCAGTTCAAAGTGCTGGACGAAGCCTTTATGGCAGCAGATGTTGCTTTCTGATTACCTGCTCTCTGGTCAGAAGTTCAGAATTAGAAACGGCTATACTAGAGCTTTAGGGAATCCCTATCTCTGGTCAGAAGTTCAGAATTAGAAACAGCTATACTAGAGCTTTAGGGAATCCCTATCTCTGGTCAGAAGTTCAGAATTAGAAACGGCTATACTAGAGCTTTAGGGAATCCCTATCTCTGGTCAGAAGTTCAGAATTAGAAACAGCTATACTAGAGCTTTAGGGAATCTCTAATCTGCCAATTTAACCCACGGACACATAAGTCACCGTTCAGGTTGATAATTCCAATCTTCCTTTTTTTTTTCTAAAACCATTTATTCAAATTTTTCACTGGTGCACTGCTGCGTTTACAAAGAGTAGCTTTAGGTAAAAGGTGATTTTACAATAGCATACTCAAGTCACGCCTTTCTTTGTATTGTACTACATAATACAGTATATGTTCTGGCAAATTGCAGATTTGGGCCGGTTGCTTTAATGACGACTTATGATGTTTTATTATTGTAGCAACCATTTCACTGCATCGTGTCAATTTAAAAACTACCGAAGGTTCTTAATAAAATGTCTAATTACATGCACAGAAAAATGTAGCCAAGTTTTCTGATAACAAGGAACTAAGTTTTTATTTTTTTTAAAGTAAAATGATAACAGATTTAGCTCTCAGTGAATGTAAAATGTTCCTCTCTTATTTATCACATATTACTTTGCTTTGCGGCATAATACAAAATGTGAACTTAAATGGATTTATTGATTATCATAAAAGTTATAAATGAATATCTTTTATATTTTACAAGTTGAAATATGTAACGATGGTGTTGAACAAAACAGGCCACGAGCAGTTGACTGTAGTATCCCAACTCAATCATTGCCTGGCGAGCCACCTGGTAGAATTTTATAAATCTTTAATTATATTTGAGGTTCAGATTTATTTCACGGCAGGGTAAAGCGTCAAAGACTTTTGTTATAAATAAAGGCCTAATAATTAAAACTCTTCAAACTTCTTCTTTTACTATGTACTGATTTTCCATATCATAGAGACAACGTGTTATTATAAATGACGGAGTTCCGTAGTTATAAAGTCATTTAACAAATTAGAACAATTAGAATATTAACAAAGATGCCGTGCAAATATACATAAAGAATAAGTATTTGTAAAATCGTCTGTGTATATTAAAGTTGAAAATATAAAAAAAAAACTTCTCTTTTTCTGAGTCAACGTTCATCAACAGTTTGATATAAATTTATTTTAAAAAAGGGAAAGGCACACTTAGAAACCGCAACCATATTTTCAGAGGGTCTGAAGTTTGAGATTGAGTAGTAACTTATCTGTTAAAAAACAAACTCTACTAAAATCAAACGTCAGACTTCCGCTATAAATTTTATCCAAGGATTACGTTTATGGTGGCTTCGATAAATGAGGAAACATCAAATATCGTATACAGTAACCGTAAGCAACATCCAGCTGTGTAAAGCTATAATTCACTACATGGAAGAGATCAGTGTTTCTAAAGTTTTTATCGTCTGAAGATAAATTACATATCTAACCACTTTTGCGGGAAGAATTTTTCATAATTATGAGTCGTCGGACTAAGCAAAGAAAACCGATCAAATTAATAACTGAAAGCTTTCAGTTTACTGTAACTCAAAACAGATTTAATAACAAAATATATATATTAAAATATAAGTTTTGTATACCTACAATCAAAGATATTGTGATATTACAGAGTTTCAAGGTCTTTTTGTAAAGTTTTTAGAAATTAACTGTCGATGTAACTTTTCTGTAGATTTCTCTAGATATCTTTAATACCAGATCTGTATGTTGATAAAATAATTTGAAGTCATGATGTGTTAAACGGAGGAAATGCTTTTATGATTTGTACCGAAGAACGTTCCTTGACAAAATATTAGATATTATACATTAAAATGTAAGTTTTCGTGTGGCTACAATCAAAGACATTATCATTTTAGAGTACTCTTTATGGGAGTAACATATCTAAGATGATACAAAATACTCCCTGCGGGAATACGACAACTCAGAAGTTAGAAAATATTCCCTCAAGGAGTCCCATATTTTGGCTGTTATGGAATACTCTCTTAAGGACCACCCCATCTTAGCTGTTGCAGTATACTCTCTTAAGGACCACCTCATTTTAACTACTACAGAATGCTCTCTTAACGACCACCCCATCTTAGCTGTTACAAAATACTCTCTAAATGACCACCCATCTTAGCTGCTACAGAATACCCTCTTAAGGAATAGCTCATCTTTGCCCCATATTTGCTGTTACAAAATAGTATTTTAAGGACTACCCAATTTAGCTGCTACAGGGTACTCTCTTAATGACCACCCCATCTTAGCTGCTACAGAATACCCTCTTAAGGAATAGCTCATCTTTGCTGCTACAGAAAGAATACTCTCTGAAGGACCATGTCATCTTAGCTACTCTAGAATACCCACTGGAAGACCATCCCATCGTAGCCTCCTCAGAACACGCTATTAAAAATTACCTCATCTTAACAGATTCTTTTCGTGTAGCGTACGTGAAATTATTACAAATCACTACTCGAGTCATGCACTATCTAGCTTGTACTTAGTTACTTATCTTCTATTATACCAGTTGTTACGTAGGCGTTTTTCGTTATACCCCTACACTCATGATATATCCAATGTAAATGTAGATAAAATGGAAAAATATTGTTGTACAATAAAATCCACAAAATATTTATACCAGTCCTTTTTCGAAAAATTTGGAACTTCAACAATTTCATTACAATCGTGTCAATCAATATAATAGTTAGTGAAATGTAATATTAACAGAAGTTATGAAAAAATATATGAATATTTTAATTTACATTCTATTCTTTTGAAATAAGTCTGTGAGTTCTATGAAAGAGCTTTGGTTGTGTTTCTCTCGTTTCGTATGTGCCCTTGTGTGCCTATATGTGGCTATCTAAATCTTCGTTCATTATGTTTGGATTTTTACAAATGGCATACATTTGGTATTATAGTACAAACTTGGCTCATTACAAGTAAGAAAACTATGTAGCTATTTTTAATCGAATGGCGAGATTGATAATTACAGTTATAATGTACCAAAGCAGAAAGTGCGGTACGTATTCGGTAGCAGAACGCAATACAGTCCTTGTATCTTTCACACCGACAACCTGGCACGTTATCTATTAGACCATACTCGTCCAGAACTGTTAAATGACGCCTTAGATTTCCAGCAAGGAAAGTTGTTGTTTTTATTGCAGAATTGTCTCACAAAGCTACACAAACATCTGTCTACACATAGCCATTCATAAATTTCATTTTAAAGACTAGAGGGAAAGCAACCAGTCAACAGCATCTACAGCTGATCGAATATGAGATTTCACTGTTACTCTTTTAACGCAACCTCAGCAACGGGCCGCATATCATGGTTCCTTAAATTCACAGCCCGACCACTCTAGCCAGGGGTTAATGAGATCAGAATCAGGGTGAATGAGTATTATCAATTATACAACAAGTTCAAGAACAAAAAAGTCATTAGTTATTATTATTTATTCCAGTTGTAGTTTGATAAATACATTTATTGATTGTTTATTTTTTGTGTTATATTCATTCTAGTTATAGTTTGATGTATATTTAAGTCATAATATAGAATTTTACATTTGAATTTTGTACGTTTTGTCTTTTTTCGAACTGGGGTGAGTGAGCTGTTGTGAAAAACTTATAGGGATGAATGATATAGGAAAATGTTATGAAGTAGTGCACTAGACCTATGAACAAGCTGAATTAAATAGTTAAAATCTTAATTCCAAAATTAATTATGTTTTTTAGTGTTCTTATGTAAAGTAAATTTGTCTTATAATATCAAATTTATCCCATTTCTTTAAAGGCAATTGCAATGAACCAAGTTTTAGAGAAAACGTACTCTTACGGACAGGCAGAAGGCCCTACTCACGATCTTACTACGTTGGTATAACTAGCAAGATCGAGAACATCTGCTAAACTCTTATAAATATACATAGTATATATAGCGAGATTCAGGTCAATTCAAGGTAGGATTACAAAAAAACTTCACCCATATATCTCATGTATATAATTCATAATCTAAGTTAGCGTATAGATTACATAAAGATAACCGTAGACAAAATCAAACTTCAAAATCAACAAAGAAATGACAAGTTTATTTGTACCTATTTCAAAACATTAGAAAAGAATAAACAAGACAACAGAAACCTTGCTATTTACAATAGTTAGTTTTTCATGAAACTGTTACACGTTTCGAAGCAGAAAAATGAAAGTTGTTTTAACTTAGACTGACTTGATGACCAATACTTGCTGGATATGGTCACTTTATTAATAACGAGTTGGACCGTCTTTTGCTCAAATAATAGCCATGATACGACGTAGCATAGAATCCATCAGATGCTGGAAGGTGTCTTGAAAGATTGTCCCATTCAGTTGTTAACTTTGTATTTCATGGATCGTGATGCCAAACGTGTCTTTCAAGCTATTTTCAAATATAGTCAATTAAATTTTGATCCAGGAATTTTGGTGAGATATACCTGAAGTCTCCATTATGCTCAAACCATGTGTACACAATTTGGGGACGTTAGATGGAAACATTGACTTCTTGGAAGTAGCAGTCTCCATTAGGGTACACACGAAGCATCCTTGGATACACTTGATTAGAAATGATGCTGAGGTAAACTGTGACATTAATTTTGCCTTACAAAAAGACCAATGGCCCATGATATGCCAGGAAAACAGGACCTCAAACATGACTCAACCACTAGAGGGCCGAGCATATGGACCACCCAAAAGGTATGAGTTGTTATTGAAGCTTTTTCCAAATCTGTTTTCTCCTACTTGGGGGAAAAAAGGGGAATAAAGCGTAATTCGTAGGACCACATCATCCTTTTGCTTGCTCTATAGATTGCACATCATCCACAAGATAGATCTATTTTACGGTGGGACAGCAGTAAGTCTATGAACCTACAGCGCTTAGATCCGGGGTTCTATTCCCCGTGGTGGATACAGTAGATAGCCCTATGTGGCTTTGCTCTAAAAAAACAAACAAGATCTATTTTATTTAAAGTATATATTATCATCTTTTCCCTTTTTGTGTGGTATTCACACAATCTGAATGTTATAGTACCGTCTGTTGTATGTCCATGCAACTACTTTGCAGGGTCTGGATGAATCTGCGCCAAAATTGGTGTGAAGGTTCATTGGGTCTATGGAAAGATGCATATAAATTTTTAGTTTTGCATTTTGCGGGCGTTTTTTGCGGTTTTTGCCACTACTTCGCCCACTATTGATGGATCTTCACCAAATCTGGCATGAAGGTTTTTTGGTTTATGCGTGCAAAGTTGCAGTTTCAAATTTTGCGTTTTGCAGTTTTTATGTGCGTTTTTTTTAAATATAATTACATATAAGGGAAGCAACTTTTCATGTTCTAGGATAACCTTTCATTGATCAAAAATTTACATAACTTCCGTCCAGGAGACAGGTACTACAGCTAGAATAGTATATAGTATACGTGCATAGTATAAGCATGTAGTTCTTACCTTATATTCGTGTTATTAGATGTTATGAATAAATAAATAAATTCATTAAAAACTAAACATATTCTCTCAGTAATAGAATGGATAATTACTGTTTTAGTTACACAGTCCGATACAAAAAAGAACAAGTAGATATAATCATCTTTATTATCTATTGAGACTGAGCACTGGGAAATCAATAAAGGGAACTAGATATAATTGCAGTAAACTGTTAGTTAACGTTAGTTAACAGAAACAGCTTGACTATGAGATACATTGGATATATTTTGTCGGCTTAAATATTGTTAAATTCGATTATGAATGATAGCTTTCAAGGAAAAGTTAAAACAGAGATGAATGAAATCTACCCTTTTTTCTATACATAATTATATTGAATCATATAATATTATAACGTACAGGAAAAATGAATGTTACGAATAATAAAAGAACACACGAAAGGATCAGAGAGAGTTGTTATTCGTTTTACTTAATGGTACAACATTGTTGTTTCCACCATTGAGTATCTAAAGAAACGAAAGCTAGTGATTCTATGTTCTATATAGTAGTCGGAAGGATATTATTGACCTAATAACAAAACTAGTTCCGGTGAGTTTTATGACATTTAAATCACAAGAAGACCTTGCAGTTCCAGAGTAAGTTGTAATACGACAACACTAAACCTTTTACTAATTACCGCGTGTACATTTTACTGCTGTTGTACTTTCGTTAGAATTTGCTTCAGAGAAGAGGAATGTTCCACTAAGTTTCGATAGATGGCACAGCAAATGGGCAACAAATACAACCAATATTTACATGCAATATACAGAGAATGACCATCAATACGCAATTCAAGTTTAGATGTTGTTATGCTTTCTTAATCGAATGGGATCGTGTGTGGCCTAAGTTAGCGCTCGGGGCTGCTAATCGAAGTCATAATTGTTCGAGCCATAAGAATGCTGATAATTTTCCACAAATTCATTTGTGGTCGTATTAGAAAAGTGACAATCCCGTTTTTTTTTGGCTCAAAGATCTGGATAAAGTCTTCGACCGTTTGACTGCCCTCCCTCTTTCATTGTGTTAAAAAGGTTATACGTTGCTCACGAGTATCACTAGCCAACCTTGTTTTTTGATTTATCATTAAAAAACAAATAAAAAAGAGGAACGAAATAAAAGTATGGTTTTCATTTTTTTATTTTATGATTTTGTTAGAAATTAATATCAAAATAATTGTACATTAATATATCCACAGCAAAAAAAACAACAAAAAAACTAGAGAAATTGGATTCTTGGTTTACTCTAAAAATTACGTAACAAACACACTAAACATCAGAAAAGTTCGCATGAGCGGTCAAAAATGTACTCATCTGACTTTAGTGCGGATCTTAACTTCAGTTTACATTGAAATTATCGTATACACACAAGTGTTAAATAAATATATGAAAATGATTTAGAAGATTTATCTAAAATCAACCTAGTCTGGATGTCACACTAGTCCATGAGAATGGTCAAGACGATTTATTTAAAATGAACCTACCATTCACTCTGGATGTTAGATGAGTTCATGAGAATGGTCAAGACGATTTATTTAAGATGAATCTACCATTAACTCTGGATGTTAGACGAGTTCATGAGAATGGTCAAAACGGTTTATTTAAGATGAACCTACTATTCACTGTGTATGTCAGACGTGTTCATGAGAATGGTCAAGACGGTTTATTTAAGATGAACCTACTATTCACTGTGTATGTCAGACGTGTTCATGAGAATGGTCAAGACGGTTTATTTAAGATGAACCTACCATTCACTGTGTATGTCAGACGTGTCCACGAGAATGGTCAAGACGGTTTATTTAAGATGAACCTACCATTCACTGTGTGTGTCAGACGTGTCCATGAGAATGGTCAAGACGGTTTATTCATAGTGAACCCATCATTCACTCTAGATGTCAAACGAGTTCACGAGAATGTTCACGACTATTTGTTTCAAGAAAAACCTATCATTTACTTCAAATGAGCCTCAATCATATAATTAATATACACTGTTTAAGACTGATACTGTGGTTATTACTCTCTTAGTTAACATTTTAAAGATCTTGAATTGAATTTGCTAATCAATAAATTGGATCTGCAAGATAATCTGACTAGTTAGCTCTATAAGTTTAATCAAAATATCCTAAACAATTTCCTCTAAAAACGTCAGTAGTTTTTCCGCATGATTCAAATATTAAACAATATAAATAAACTATAATAATTTCAACACTATTAAATGAAAATATACTGCCAAACTACGCGTTTTATCCAACTGTAATATAAAAGATATTTCTCCGATGCATATTGTTTTTTGTGTCTAGTTTTTCAATTTTATTCAGGTTTTACAGTGGCGAATCGGTTTAACCAGCCATTTATGTACGTCGTACAAGTACTTGTGATGCAAAACATCAAACATTTTACATAGCAAAGAAATTTGCTTTGCACTTACCACCTTTAGGATCAACTTTGTGAGTATTTTAACAAAACCGTATATTTAGACTTGCGAGTTTATTCTTAAGACTACAATAAAGTTTTGTGCAAGCACAAGAATTCTAAGGAAAATGTATTCTTTGAATGTAATGCACATGACTGATGTGTTTAGAATACGTCTTAACATATATATAAAGGATTCCACTTAAGTCTCTCCTGTGTAAAAATACCCTCGCGACTGAAGAAAATAAGAACAATTTCACGTGACGGGAATCCTTGTGGATTTTACTCACAACTTCTATATTAAATTATGCTTACCATTTTACAAACATCTACTTTCTTCTACAAATGAATACTAGTCACGCTTGAAGTTGGACATGATGTGACCTAATGATTAGCGTGCTGGACCGTGAACCAAGAAACCCATGATTCACGTCTTGTTGCCACTAAATTCCACTCCGCACTTTGGGGCCGTGATGCATTATAGGAGTGAAAGTCAAATTCTACTAGTTGATTGGAGCATCCCAAGAGTTGGCGGTAGTTACTGTTGCGCCCCCCCCCCACCACCACCCAGTGGCACAGCGGTATGTCTGCGGACCTACAACGCTATAAACCGGGTTTTGATGCCCGTGGTGGGCAGAGCACAGATAGCTCATTGTATAGCTTTGTACTTAACTTCAAACAAACAAACAAGTTACTGTTGCCTTGTCTATCAGTTCAAGATTAGGTACAGCAAGTCCAGAAAGCCTTTGGGCGAACATTCGGAACAAATAAATAAAAACTTAGATTAATTTTTCTAGTCATATATTTTGGAACAGGTAATAATTTATATTCAAACAGATATTAAATACTGTAATCCATCTAACCATGATCAATCTATCTATACGGAATTTCACACTTAGTCCGTTATATTGTATTCATAAGCCCTTCACACAGGGTGTTCCAAAAGTCAGTTTTATTTGCTTGTTGTTAAACTCAAAGCTACAAAATGGGCTATCTGTGCTGCGCCCACCGTGAGTATCGAAATACGATTTTTAGCGTTGTAAGCCCTCACACTTACCGCTGAGCCAGCGGGTGAAAGGTTCCCAAAAATTACAGGATTGGGGAATTTAAAATTGATTTTCTTATTTCTTTACAGGTTTTTTTTTTTAGATAATGATACTGAGCTTCTAGATGTGATGTGGATGAGTATTCTAACGATTTTGAGGCGGAAATTTTGAGCATATTATGTAAACGTTCAACCTATGATGGCTTTTACACACCCTGTAGTTTAATAATGAGGAACCCAGTTTTTAGAAAATAAATTTTGGAGACGACTTGAATTGGTAGTGAAAGAAGCTTTACTATAAATGTAGAACGTTTCGACAAAAATATGTCATCATCAGGGCCCTGTAGTTTGCTGTTTCGACCTGTGTTTATATCGTTTGAACGCATTTTGTTTTTGTTTGACACGCAAAAGGTACATTATATTACGAAAAATAGCATTTTTACGTCTTATGTCCGGAGTGAGAGCTAAGGCTTGAAAAGAATATATTACAAAACGCAGCACGTATCCACAATTCTTCGCCGTGTCTTCTACACAACCAAACACATAATTACTGGAAAATGATAAATTTCCAGCCTGTACACCAGCAATAAATGTCAGCGGAAACACTGACAAAGTTATTAAATGTTTCATTTATTTGGATGGTTATTTTTACTTGCACCTTCTATTGGCCTTTATTGATTAGGAAACATTGCTCTCATATCATTTTTCTTAGACGTAGCAAAGTCTAAGGGACCATAAGATTCCCATTCATCAACTCAGTAGAGTCTAACTGCAACTTTTTCTGGCCGTACAGAAAAGGTATTTACTGAACACATCTTAAATACGTTGTTTTATATTGACATGTTAACGTAACTATCTTTGTGTGTTTGTTCTTCAGTTCCAAAATTTTCAGTAAAACATCCGAAGATTCGCGAACAATTTGGAAAACTACATGTTGAACGATTGGCTTGAGTAGAACGATTGGCTTGTTTGGTTTGGTTTGTTTTGAATTTCACGCAAAGCTACACGAGGGCTATCTGCGTTAGCCGTTCCTAATTTACCTGTGATAGACTAGAAGGCAGGCAGTTACTCAACACCACCTACCGCCAACTCTTGAGTTACTCTTTTACGAGTAGTGGGATTGACTGTCACTTTACAAAATCTCCACGGCTAAAAGGGCAAGCATGTTTGGTGTAATGGGATTTCGAATCCGTGACCCGAAGATTGCAATTTGAAGGCCCTAACTACCAGGCCGTCAGTAGAATAATCACGCTTCCGTTTCTTTCGACCCTTTTTAGCCATCTTTAAGAAAATATTTCGAATGAACGATGTCAAACTTACCATATTTACTAAAAATGATTCGAACAACTTACAATTGCTTTTTACTGAGCGCGTTTTAAAAACGGATTTTCTCTTTTGTTCTTATATGATGTGAAACCTCGTGTATCCATTAGCATTAGCAAGAGGCTAAAGACTCCACCAATAAGCAATATGGAAAAAAAAAGAATATACACCTGATTCTAGAAAACGTTTAGCTAAGTTAAATCCCCTTTTGGATTAAATTGGCATGCGCAATGTATAGTTATCAGTGTTGAAAATCCTTGTTACCGTATTTGAAGACAGTTTTGGTCCTTTACGGATGATGACAAAACACTTCCTTTCAACTTTAACTTGTTAGAAAAACGATCGAGATAGTTTAGAGACGGCTGCAGTTAGCACTAATTGTACACCAGGGAAATAATTCTAATGGTCGAGCAGGTGGAGAAGAAAAGAAGGCAATTTAATGGAAGTCTATACGGTTTGGAACTTTTCAAGCATGTGGCTTGGTAAGTGTGTAGACTGCATGTAGACAACATTTCAGTAAGGGAGACATGTTGTAAACAATCAAACCAAACAATAACTACCTAGGAAAATACTAGTAAAACTAGAGTAAAATACGGAATACGAAAAGCAGAATATATCTTTGTGAGAGAGGTATTTGGAAAAACAGGACCTACACAGCATATATATTTTGTATAACATTAAAATGTCTTGCAAACTTCTTTTTTTTTTAGCAGTGAGCTATTTGCGCTCTGTCAAGCACAAATTTTAGTGTAGTAAATCCATAAATTTACTGCTAACCGGGTTTGGATATCCGGGGTGGGTGGAGCACGGATAGACCATTGTGTAGCCTTGTGCTAAATAAAACAAACAAACCTACAATGTCTCTTATTTGAATTACATTTCATCGTCTACAACCAGTTTTATCAAAATAGTTGCTCTTGTTTAAAACTCTATATAACTAAAATATATTTAATTACTTAACTGAATATAAATAATAAATCTCAATAAAAACATGCTGAAAACAAAACACTGGGGTGAAAAATAAGATGTATGTTGGCATTCCAGCCCCAGAATAATTAAATTATGTATTAACAGCATTATGCAAACCTAAGATGTCTAGGTTAAATGTTACTACGAAATAAAACTAAACAGAATAGTGTTTCTCTAATTCCAATAATGTAACATCCTAAATCAAATTATATTTCCCAATATGCATCTGAAAGGTTGTGGTAACATTGATATTTCTAATTTCCTTATTTGAAATAGGCCGACTGTGGCTGGGTAGATAGTGTGTTCGGTTAGTTTGTTTGTTTGAAGTTAAGCACAAAGCTATACAATGGGGTATCTGTGCTCAGGCCGCCACGGGTATCGAAACCCGGTTTCTAGCGTTGCAAGAGTGTTCGGACTGTAAATCCAGGGATTAGTGGTTCACGACTCAACGCCACATAAACAAATTGAAGACTGGTCTGGTGGCGAAATTATGAAACATATTTTATCTAAATATTTACTAAAACAAGTTATCCCCCCTACCAGTGGCTCAACAGTAAGTCTGAAGGCTTATAGCGCTAAAATACGGGTTTCGATACCCATGATGAGCACAGCACAGATAGCCCATTGTGTAATATTTTGTTTAACAGCAAACTAACAAGAAAAACTCTGGTAGCTACTAACGATTACTTATTAGCTATTTTTATTATTATTTAACAATTTAAAGTTTCTATAAATGCCTCCTTGCAACGAAATAAGACGCCACCTACAACTTTAAAATATATTTTGATATAATTTTGGTAAAAGAAGAAAACAAAAGATGAACAGAATCGTTCAAGGACAACCGCATGTACGTGTCTAATATTTTTTTTGGCATTTATTCATAAACTTCCACCTTAAATGAGGTACTCATCTACGAAACAGCCCACGAAACACGAGAATACTGGTTCATTATTTGCCTTCACAAAGAAAAAGCAATGTTCGTAATGTATTTGAAGATTCGATAAATGGAAAAGTCTCAGAAACAAGCATAATTTGACACCTTACTAGTCTGTACTAGATTCACAATTATCGTTTGGCACAATGCCTCAGTCTCAGAGAGAAATATACAACTGCTAATGACCAATATCCGGTTTACCTTGTGGCGATTATTGCCAACATTCTTCTGGTTGCACGTTCTTCCTACAAACAAGTGCAGCTGTCGGACTGAAACGATAGCGATAATGGGAATCTCGCGTAATGGAACCATTTGACACAAACCAGTTCTCTACCCGCCCGTCCTTAAGGAAGTTCGAACAATGCACGACTTAATAATGCACTCAGCCTATGCTCTCTTTTCACACAATTGTTAACGGCTTTTCTCTGGGAAGGATTATGGATTATTGGCATACATTTCTTAAAACGTTGGCCACGTATGTCTTTCTCAGTCCACGTCTTGGCTTTTCAACGTGCTTATGTTGATACAGCACTATAAAAACGTAATAAATAGTTAGTTTATATCTAAAAGGAAATGTCTTTAAGCATCAATAATTATATACAACATTTTTTTTAGTAAAAGCTTTTGTTTAACGTTTATTTGTTGTTGTTGTTAAGCACAAAGATACACAATGAGCTATCAATGCTCTGCTCAACACAGGTATCGAACCCAAATTTTAGCGTTATAAACCCTCAGACTTACTGCTGATCCAGACAAATATACGCGTATGATTCTTTGGTAAGTATATAAAAAAAACTTTTATAAAACGGATGCATTTGAAGATCAGTCATGACTAAGTTCACCTACGATCGAAATTGTATTCGTTGGCTTATACAATTCAGAGTTCGATCCAGGCAGTGGACAGAGCATCGATATTCGTAGAATTTAAAGTAAAACATTATGAATATGTAACATAAAAATCATAAATTACTAAATATCTAATGTTTTCTTAAAATCTTCCATATTCACTATTTATCTGAGTATGCCCTCAGTGGTACAGCGGCATGTCTGCGGACTTACAATGCTAGAAACCGGGTTTCGATACCCGTAGTAGGCAGAGCACAGACAGCTCATTGTGTAGCTTTGTGCGAAATTACAAACAAATAATAAGTATTATTATTAATGTATTATTTATTATAAATCATGTTAGCTTATCTTTATAAAGAAAATATGATCCACACTCGAGTAAATCTTGTAGATCTTAATGTATATTATAAAAAGTATTTAATTTTTCAATTTCGTTTATTCAATTCAAAAGGAATTTAATCAATATATTCTTATCAATCAAATCACTAATATCCGGTTTACCTTGTGGTAATTATTGCCAGCATTCTTTTGGCTGTTTTATCTTACAACAAACACATCCAGCTGTCTAATTCAAATGTATAAGTTTATTTTAGCGCAAAGCGTCAAAATAGGCTATCTGAGCTCTGTCCGCTGTGAGGAGTCGAACGCTGGAATTTAGTGTTCTAAGTCTTTAACCTTACCCCTGACCCATCGGGGGGACATAGGTTTAATAAAAATAATCATTCAACTTCGACATTAACAATTTATAACAAATAACTTGAAAAACGACTGTTGGCACGTATTACTGAATTTCACATTACATTTTTGATATGTACTTGACTATTAAAACTACGGCTGTTTCAGTAATTAACACTGCGAATAGATTTAAGTGTCCAAAACTTACTTTGCTGGCTGTTGTACTTCTTAAAGCAAAAAACCCAGCTGTGGATGTACAGCTTTGTGTTAAAACACAAACAAGTGATCGAAGCTCAGATAAAATCAAGTACTTAAAAGACAAACATCTATAACAGTGTTTCTCAGCCGGATTTGCCAGACGACCTCTCATTATTATTGATGTTTCTTGGTGGAGTTTTTTATAGTTCATAACAAAGTTTACACGTGCACCTCTCAGACACTTCGAGGACTCGAAAAAGTACATTGATTCAACGCAGATAGCTCGTGACTCACCGTTTAAGAAACACTCATCTATAAGATGAGTTTAGCCTAAATGGTACCACCAAAAACGAATATAATGAAACTAGGTATATGTGAAGAAATGAACTTACTTGTTGCCTATTCATTATTTGATCCATGTTTATCAAATCTTATATACAGTAGGTATACTTGTAAAATCTTGTTTAATTTAAGGTCATTTCTCTTTCTCTACATTTATAAGTCACCTTTGAAGAACTCAAATCTTCAGTATGGCGTTTATCATTACGAGACAAGATAAACACTAAAACATGATATTTTTTGTTTAAATACTATGCTGTCTATTTAGAAACGACTGTTTATATCAAAGTGTGAAAATCGTCTTTTGTCATATTTCAAAGTGTTTAAATCTTTTATTTGTGATGGAAATGTGCAACAAACGTACAATAAGTGATCATAAAAAATATCCACGCTAATCTTATGTACACCCTACCCTATGTGTCTACCAATGAAAAGACAACTTGCCCAGTCGAAACAATAGTATGGCAACAAACAGGGGTGAACTTCTCAAAAAAGAAGTAGAGGTACTCAGCTGGGTGAAGTGGACCTGTTTTTGAAAAAGAAAAAAAAAGTCTACGTGTAAACATAAAAAAACGACAAAGCAGTTCAAATAATTCCCGGTACTAGTACCGCCTTAAAAATCAAGTTCCGGTACTCAGTACCGGTGAGTATCGGCAGAATTTCACCCCTGACTACAAATTAGAAATCACTGGGTCATCCTAGGCGGTAAAGTCGAGGAGAAGGGACCAGGCGAAGAATGAAACAGAAGACCCCAACGGCGGATCAGGCGGAGGGAATGTGCAACATGCTAAATGAAGGCTGCATCGGGAAAGCACTGCCAATCGTCTTGGTTGTCCATGCCATTGATACCGACCTGCCAAAATAGTCTGGTTAACGTCTGTGCCCCGTTATCCCCACTCTAAAAAAATTCATGCACAGGCTTCTCCTTGGGTCATAAACAAGTTGTGCGAGGAGCATGCGTCTGACCGTTCCCGTTGGCGTCGTATAGTCCATCGTGCGACAGAAACATTCGAAACTTATCAATGGGAAAACGAGAAGCAGAAGCGACATAAGAGGAAAGGGAAAGAAGCCAACTCTTCTTTGCAACAACATTTTCCTCTGAGCACTATCTGCCAGAGGTGTTTCAAACAATGTAAATCTCGAATTGGGCTGTTCAGTCACTTGAGAACACATTCATCCTAGGACACGTCGTCTTCGCTCGCGAAGGACTGCCGATGATGATCTAACGAATCTGAGACACTTTTGTAGTTACTAAACGATCAATGTCTTATTAAATTGTTTATTCGGTAGTTTATAATGCTAAGGACACACCGTTGAGTCACATACAAGATACATATTGTGCCCACGTAATGATGGAGAGAAGAAAAAATCGAGTCTTTTGTAGAAACACCATGCATTTAATAATTCTACTGTAGGTGTCAATAATAACCTACGTTCCCCCTCCACACTTCAATTCTGGTTCATCCCCGAACAAGACAGATTGCACAACCCATTTCAATATAAGTATCAGGTCAACCTGACACAGTTATGCCAAATGTGTAATGTACTCAAAACGTGCCAGTTGACACTGTTCCAACTTAAATAAGAATCAGAGTGTTTATTACATATAGATTTGCCATCCCTGTTGGAGTCCTAGATGCTAAAATAACTTGGATAAAAAGTAAGTTGTATTCGTCTCATGCCAGATGATAGACACAATGATGAAAAGCTATACGAACTGTCAAAGAACGATTGTTGTTGATTTTGGAGAGAATCATCCCCCCCCAAAAAAAAGATTAGATAAGATAATCATTGATAGGTCTCACAAGCTAACTGATTAGAAATACTTTGATATAACTGAACTGGTCAATTCTTAGTTTGATGATCTGTCCTCAAAATTCCATTTTCAGGAACACCAATAAAAACTGTGTAAGTTTAATTAGAGATTTTTGTCATTTAACTCTTTATTGGGTTATCTAATTCAATTCTACTTACAAGTGAGTTTTGAAAATATTTTTGCTGCAAAGAAAGCCTTGCACTTAACTTGTTCTGTTTTGATGAGTGATTTTGTTCCTTTTTATCTTGGATGTGTTCATATCACCAACCAAGAAGTGATATATAACCACGTGGATCCTCTTGCATAGCATCGTTAGGCATAGTGAAACGATGATGCTGTCATCCTAGTTTAAGATGGTTTGCATGCTTGCTGAAAATTACCAAATATGCATTACACAGGCGAAGTTCCACTATGTACAAGAAACATCTACTTCTCAAACTAGTGATGGTTGTATTCATATTTTTAGTCATTGGTCCAAGTCTTGCTGTTGGGCAAAATAACAGTGCAACTGGATACAACCACACGACATGTGGCTGCTTTGGATAGAAGACTTAGAGATGCTTTGGATTTCCTTCGTGAATTGGGTGTGAAACCTAGATGTCATTTTTTCTGTGAAAAACGCAACTAGAATCCTATAGAGGAAGGAATTCTTTCTTTCAAAGCTTATCACAAAGTTATTTTGGATATCAGAAGCAATAAATGATTGCATAAAATAATGGAAGCTACTGGTCATGACATGTACCAAGCTGCAAATTATGAGGGAATATTTTCTGCCACTTGCAACTGCTATTGTCCTGTTTTGATATAAATCATAGAAGCTGATTGTGCTATCGCATAATACTTTTAAAACTGGTAAAGCAACCAAACACACTCTAACAGATTATAGGGTTCAAAGCTTTAATACAAAAGTGATCGATGTGGCAAAATATTGAATACTAAACAAAATATAATTGTTCTTTAAAAATGACATGAAGACATCGTGTATTTAATAAGACATTGCTTAAATTCATAAAGTCTTATTATAGAAAGCAAGGGTGCTAAATAAAAGTTCTTAAAGAATAAATAAGTTGGTATTTTGTCACTCAGACATTGCCCTAATGAATATCGCCTTAGTATATGTGAAACTATTTAAAGATCTGGAGTCGAAGACTGGTATCGCCATCTTTCAACCCCACATCTTAACGTACCTTTCACATATCATATCATATCATATCTACAAAGAATGGTGAGAACAGCTTTTCATCCCACACCTAAGCGTATCCGTGACATATCCTATTTATGAAGAATGGTGAGACCAATCTTCAACCCCACATAATAACGTTCCTCTCAGATATCCTATCTACAAAGAATGATAAAATCAATTTTTATCTCACTTATTAACGTACCTGTCACATCCTTCAACCCTACATATTAACTGTCATATATTCTCCACTACCAACTGAACAAAATTCCATTGTAAATAAATCAGAAGCCTTGACAAGTACGTGGTAGAATGAGTTTTTTGTTTTTTTTTATCATGCGTTTCATAAAACAACCCCTGACTATTAGATGTGGCTATAAGTTTGTGATCCCTCACTTGAAAACCTTGTTATTATCTTGTTGTGATAACAGGAAATATGGCAAGCTATATCAAAATATGCTATTGTGTCGAAGGGCTCTCTTTCGTAACAATAGCACTTTGTGGTTGAAAACGCTGCTTCAGAATAAGTTGAGATGTGTTTTCAATGTGCTAAACAGTCGGTTGTGTATTTTTATCTTTAAGGTAGCTTTAATATGCGGAAACATCTGTTAGCTGAGTTCTTGCACAGATCTTAAAATATGACGTTGAAAAACGGAAACACTGGCACATGTAGATATGTAGATCTTGAAAGTCGAGTTGTTCAATACTTGAAAATAGCGTTGATAACTGGACCAATTGTTGGTTGAGATGTTGCAAAGGAAATATCTGCTGAAGCTTTTCGCGAGACACCAATCATAGTAGAACCGTCTGGAAAATGATCTTTCGGAAATAGTACAGCTTATAAAATGAGTCAGATCAACACAGGCCGGTAAGGCAATCACTGATTGGCAAGTCCTTAAGCCAATCAGGAAATGTCACAGACCTACTGAAGAATGTGTAGATTGTATAGAAATTCGTTTTGGCGGCAAAGGACAGGTTTATGTGTTTTAATATAGGTGGCTTTCAAAATATAAAGATGAAAGGTTGACAGACCATTTGCAATAATTTTAAACCTGTTATCCGTGTAGTTGTCAGCACAAGTCAGGTTCACTAGTAACTGCTGGCCAATCGCTGATTCACATTTTGGTGGTATAACTTTTGTTTTGCAGGAGCGACATGGTAAATTCTTTTTTTTTCACACTCTTATTTCTTATGGATGTGGGTACATGTTATTTAATTCTATCTTGCAGTCTTTGTGAAGTGCGACCTACGTATCCGCGCAATGGCACGAGAATTCATAAATAACCATACATTTCTGTGTGGTAGGTATCGCATCTTTGTGTGTTGCAGGCAACAGCTTACGTGTGGAATAAGCACAGCAGGGGTTCACTGCAGGAAGACATTTAGTAATGACCGTTTTCAATTATTTTTCAAATTTTGTTGAAATGTTATCAATTCATGGTAGTTTTAGGTAAACAGAACACTTGTTAGGACCAAATTTTGGGGCAGTTGAGAAGCTCGCAATTTTCCTTGAAGTAATTTGATTAGTGACGTTTTCTGGATACCCATTTTATAGTAATATAGTTTTAATTGTCTTCAATTCGAAATCTAGTTTACATTTTGAACAGATTACTAGGGCTCGATGGACTAAAGTAGCAATAATGTTTGTTTTGCGACTTTTAGGACTAAAAGAATCCCATCGTGTGTATTGTCCTGTAAAGGTAGGTTTCGTGTATATACTGGTGTTAAAACGAAAGTCATCTTTTTCAACTAAGACGTCTAGGAACGGTAAAGAGTTATGTTGTTCCTTTTCGAAAGTAAATTTGAGAGTCGAGTGCAACGAGTTTAGGTCTTGTATGAAACACTCACATTCCTGTTCAGTTTTTAAAATGACAAATGTGTCGTCTACATAGTGGAAGTAAACAGCTTTCTTTCATGGCGAATATTGAAGGATCTTCTTCAAATGTCGTGTGCTTTGGCTCTTTGTCGTTTAGCAATATCATTTTATCAATATTATTTCCCTTTAAAATGTCTTCTGTGCTGTATCATACTTTTGAATAGCAAACCAAATAAATTGGTGCTAAACATGTCACCTGTGGCATCACGGCTCGAACTTGTTACGACACATCATTGCACTAATATATACGAATCGTTCAAATAAAGCAAGATTAACCTTCTGTTTATGTATATTAATATATATATATATACAGCATAGTCACAAGTAAATAGACACC
>NW_013667772.1:89747-92667 GCF_000517525.1 Limulus polyphemus
CTTGTGACCACTCAGTGTATATATACCACGTACAGTTGTTAAATGTTTATTTACACTTTTTATCCCTGTTCTTGTTGAGAAATGGCAGATGTCTTTGATTAAAATCTTGCATTGTCTATCTCGATCTACAATAATATTTCGATATTCCTATGGTTTTGTTTATAAACTTTTGACAGTTTCCCAGAGGGTTGAGTACACTTTATTAAAACGAAGTTGAGTATGCAAATCAGACAGTCACACGATAACTAGAGCCAATATAAAGTTACAGTGGAACTGAATGTGTAAGATTAACATTTTTACATTGTGTTGGTGTTTTGAAGGTTGCGTTATGCTCACAAAATTAATTATTTGTGAGATGGGTATGTTACAGCCCTTTCTGACGCAAAATATTCATACACTAAGATTATATATATATATATATATGTATTTCAATCAAGGATTTATAATTTATAAGAATAAGGTTACATTTTATTTAAAGGCATCAGATCTGTTTGGGGCACCAGAACCATTCAGATAAATAGTACCCCAGCCATGGTAATGGTAAGCAAATTGCAGCATCTTGTAACAAATGAAAATCCACAAACACAAGGGTCTGTAAGAAAAGCCATCCACGTACCACAGACAACTATACACAACATAATAGAGAAGGATTTCCGTCTAAAAAAAGCGACATAAGTCACGATACACAAACTGCTTCTACGATATATTAGCTCAATCATCGCATATTTCAGTCATTTAGAGAATGGTATTCATGCCATTCATACGAAGACATATCGATTAAGTTGCTGCACGAAGTGGCTACTTACTTCTTTGTGATTGGACTATTGAAAAAGTCACTGGAAAGTCTTTGTCCTCGCACTGTAGATGTGTTTGCGAAATGCACGCAGAGAGGTGTTTTTGCTTTGAATATGACAACCTCAGGCGGAGCTTTTTATAAAAGAAACTACACTGCAGGAGTATTGTCAAGATGCACAGTGGTCAGATAAAACATACGTTGGACTGTAACGACGTAGTGAGGCTCTAAAACCGTTTTAACATCACACACTCAACCTCTGTATAGTCTAAAATATTTTATATCGAAGGTTTATAAAGTCTTTTTGTATCAGAATACAAAGAGTCATTAAGAAATTAATAAGCTCCTGTTCCATCACTCAGATGCTGTTTAGAGTTGGTTGCTTGTTGAGTCATGTGCTTGCTGATAAATCTTTTTTAAATATCAGAAGTACAGATGTTAGTCCCGATATCGCCGAGTCTCTAAGTGCTATTTTAAGATTTACAACCCCAATAGGCCAACTTTTATCCGAATGAATAGCTTTTCTGCTCAATCTATCGAACCAATCGAAACCTTTTAACATATAATACTGATATAAGTCGTTAAATATTTATTACTAGCACAGGCATCTGGCAATGCCCAGCTTTAAATGTATTGGAGTGAATGCCGCTTCCTTCTTTGAGTTGTAACACGTGATCAGTTTGTCCACTATCCATGCTACTACGCAAAGCGTTAATCGTCACTTTCGTTTGGAGTCGGCTTCCAGCTTCCGTATTTTGCTACCAACCTCCTTGCTCAGTTGAGTAGGCATTCTTTGCATTAATACGGTAGAATTCAAATGGTTACCAAATTCAAATGAGCCCCATTGTTCATATATTTAAACTCAATATTTTTTGGGGGTCAAGAGAGGGGGTCTCCCTGAGTTCTACTGGTAAACATATTCAAAATGAGTGAAGCTTTTTGGGGGTCAGGAGAGGGGGGGCTGAGTTCTACTGCTGAACATATTCAAGGTGAGTGAAGCAAGTTCCTTACAACAACTAAATGTAATATTTACCTCCAATACGATAACGAGGAACCCACTTTGAGACTAATAATGGCTGGAGACGGCTTGAATGGGTAATGAAGAAAAACTTTAATATAAGTTTATTGGAGGTGCCTTGACTATTATTACAGTATTGGAGGTGTCATGACTACTATTGCAGTATTGGAGGTGCCTTGACTACGATTACAGTATTGGAGGTGCCTTGACTAGTATTACAGTATTGGAGGTGCCTTGACTAGTATTACAGTATTGGAGGTGCCTTGACTACAAATTGCATTCTGATTTCTCCTACTATTGTCACACAATAACATTGAGTAACACATCTGCAACATATATGAGCTAGCTGTACCCAGTATTGGACTGATAGACTATAGGGGAGATTGCCGGTCAACAGTACCCGCCGCACGCTCTTGGGCTGTTCTAATCGAATAGTAGGATTTCACTAATATCGCAACCACGGCTCCAGAGTGCGGAATGCGATGTTTTTGGGGTAGCGGGACCCGAGCCATGAGCCTCAAATACACATTCCGGCACGCTACCACGAGGCCACGCCCGGCTATTAGATTGGAGACTAGTATTAAATATTAAAGGCTGTTTTATAGTTTATAGACATGAAGTCAAGTACATAAGATAATTTTCCAAACATTAATGTATTTTGAATTGTTTTCTTGTTAATTGAAAAATCTGCAAATCAAAAACAACAAGGTCTCATGGAAACTGATGAGAAAACGAATTTCGCTTTTACGAGTGTGAAATGGCCTGGTTTACCATGTCAAAAAAACATTTGTATATCCTGTAGATTAATATTAGGTAAACACACAGCATTGTACTATATATTGTCGAGTACTCTTAGGCAAACACTGACTACTTGTGTGATATATTGTCGAGTAATTTTCGGCAAACAGCGACCACTTGTACTATGTATTGTCGAGTACTCTTAGGCAAACACTGACTACTTGTGTGATATATTGTCGAGTAATTTTCGGCAAACAGCGACCATTTATTTTATTATATTATCGAGTAATCTTTGGTAAACACCGATCACTTGTACTATGTATTGTCGAGTACTACTAGGCAAACACTGACTACTTGTGTGATATATTGTC
>NW_013667772.1:93667-94607 GCF_000517525.1 Limulus polyphemus
ACTTGTGTGATATATTGTCGAGTAATTTTCGGCAAACAGCGACCATTTATTTTATTATATTATCGAGTAATCTTTGGTAAACACCGACCACTTGTACTATATATTGTCGAGTAATCTGAGGTAAACACTGACTACTTGTTTACTATGTAACTTCTGTAATTATTAATAAAGTATTTGATTTTGTACGATTTTCGTACACAAGTAATAATAAATGTGAGAAATGAGAAAAATAAAATATGGTATCGCAGAAAATAAAAAAAGACTATGAAAAGCTACTTAAACCACGCACTTAAAATGTTTTTGCTACTGAAATCATTACTAGCTTCTTTATTTTGCAAAGCCTAATAGGTTACAAAACTTGACAACGATTTTGCTGTTTGTTTCATTTCCTGAACAATCATGTTACACAATCTAGTTTTATTATTTTGGAGATAGAGTTTTTGCTTCACACATCAGGTTTTAAAATCTCGAATACTTAAATCACAAGTCTAATAAAAACCTGATCCAATATTTATTTTACATTATGCAATTTCTGAAGAAAATGATTCTTTCAGATAGTTTTCGTACAATATATATATATATTCTAGGTTTTATTGAGTCTTTGACCGAATAGTAAGATTGGATTGACACTCCTATAACGAATTCACTCTTCCAAAGTGCGGAACGCGTTTTTGCAGCTACTGGATATGACTCGTGAACGGTCGGATCAACTCTGAGAACTTTAAACACCAGGCCGCAAGCAAAAATTAAAAAATCACAGAGTTTCTTTGAATATCTATTTTAACCTACTTGCTAAATTGTAACCTGAACCTATGAGAACTTTGAATATCTATTTTAACCTAGTTGCTATATTGTAACCTGAACCTATGAGAACTTTGAATATCTATTTTAACCTAGTTGCTATATTGTAACCTGAACCTATGAGAACTTTGAATATCTA
>NW_013667772.1:95478-98310 GCF_000517525.1 Limulus polyphemus
TGTTTTGAAAATCACTAACTTATTTTGGAACAGGGTGCTAACATAGAGTCTTGTTTTGAAAATCACTAACTTATTTTGGAACAGGGTGCTAACATAGAGTCTTCTTGCTAAATTGTAACCTGAACCTATGAGAACTTTGAATATCTATTTTAACCTACTTGCTATATTGTAACCTGAACCTATGAGAACTTTGAATATCTATTTTAACCTACTTGCTATATTGTAACCTGAACCTATGAGAACTTTGAATATCTATTTTAACCTACTTGCTATATTGTAACCTGAACCTATGAGAATTTAATTCATTTCATTCTAAATCGGCAAGGTCTGGATAGAAATTTTTCCAACGTAAAGTTTTCCGTCTCAGACAGTATATTGGAAGACTTCGTTGAAAGCAAACAACTCTTCTGGACAGTTTTACGAGGATTGAAATTCGATTCTTGTTATCTGTAATTTATATGGTAATCATTAGGTATTTCCAAGAGCATTTTATGGGATAGTAGTCTGTTTTTTTTTCACGGTGTCTTCACAGAGACGGTTCTCTTTATTGACTTTTTCTATTGTATTCATTAGAACTGACGTTATGAAAGTTCTGAAGAGTCTTCATTTGTCATAAGGCATTTTAAGTTTCTGGATAATATTTCCAATATACAGTGTACAGACTGTGTCGTGAAAATATAGTGAAGTTATCTTGTTAACTATGATTAATCATTTTAATAAATGCAATAAACAGTTGCTTACTTTAAAACATATTCTTTATACCTAATTGAGTCGTGATGTTAGTATCAGTATTTTAATACAACTGCATCTCCTACGTTAGGATTACTTAGCATGTGATATTGACTACCATTATTTACGTACGCTATGTTTAGAAAAAAAAATGTGAATAAAAAAATAAATTCCATGGAAAACAAGATTAAAATAGTCAAAGTTTTTATTTTGTACACTTTAGTAATGTTCCCCAGTAGGTCAGCAGTAAGCTTACGGATTTAGAATGCTAAAATCCGGAGTTCGATTCTCCTTGGTGGACAGAGCACAGATAACCTATTATGTTATGTAGCTTTGCGCTAAAACAAACAAACTTAAGTAGATTATTTTCTTTCAATATCTATTGAAAGTCTCAAACTGGTAACTGTTCTGTCCTTGACAATAAGTGTGTCAGAACATGAGATGGTCAGGAACCCTCGCCAAGTTACTTTCAGTTCGGTAAAGGATGTTTTTGTAATCATAATAATATTTATAGATAGTGGAATAGCAAATAAATAGATAAATAAGTAACTGTTTAACAATGTTAATAGATTAAAAGTTTACGAATAAAAAATTTACAACTAAAGATTTATGTAAACATATTAAACCATTTTTACTTCATAAAAGTCTCAGACTAGCTTCTGGCCAAACACGCATATTTCTTGAAATAAAAATTTCACTTGGAAATAAACAATTCCAAAACTTTGAGGATTTTTTTTACAACAAGACAATTTTTTCACATTAATGTTGCCCGATTTGGGAAAATAATAAAAAAAATGTCTTCAGAGTAATAAATTGATATTAGTGAATGCAGAAAAGTAACTGTGTACGTCATTAGCCATCATACGTGAGAAAAATAAATATTAATAGATGTACTTTCGCAGGGTCCTCGAAAGTGTTCTATTTCAAAACTAAATATAACAAAAATTAAGACCGACAAATATTTTTATTTCCTGCTTTGGAAGTTCATATGCCATGGTGTGTTGTATCTTACAGAGAGCATAATTATTCTCGTGATTCATGGCATGCGAAAGTTTTTCTGACGTCACGGCAGTACAAATTGCAAGGTTAAGCGTTCTTTCTGTGACGTCTTTTTAGTGTCTACTGAATGACTGACAGACAACACATTGCTGTATAGTGGTGCGAGAGGCTAGAACAGTGACTCTTCCGGGCGGCCTTCGTCTCCATTTCGGGGAAATGAAGCTAACTGAACTAAAGATTTCTACAAATTTAAGTCTCTGAGTTCAAGCCTACCACGAATATAAGTAGCATTTATTTTCTATTATCAATTAAAATTTTGAAAACATAGTACTATATAAACGCTTTATTCTTAATAATATTGATGTTTAAAAGATTTCTACAACTAAATTATCACATATTAGTATATAGAATTTACGAGTTAGGACAATTACAACAGATCCCCCACAAAATTAATCTCCACAATATTAACATTTCACTATTTTAGTGACGAAACGTTCTGCAATAAATCAGTTTATAGCAAAAATTACTTTACATTTAAAATAGATATTTTAACAGAAACGAAAATGCAAGTTAATAAACTATGCGAAATTTGTATTCGTCATTTTGTGAAAATGATAAAAGAAAGACTACAGTTAAAATGGAAAGTAGAATGATATATTTTAAAGGTTCTAGTTGTCTCTGTCTTCAGTTTCACTTTCACGTTGATAACAGCAGGAAGTTCAGGGATTTCAAGTGGTCATTCTGTGACGTATATTGAGTAAATAAAAATTAAACCTACTGTAGTTCACTGGTTTTCGAGATAAACGAGAATGAATTATAAATAAAGTTCCATTACGAGAGAAAATCATCAGTCAAACAAGACTCTATATTAGCACCCTGTTCCAAAATAAGTTGTTGATTTTCAAAACAATCTATGTTAGCACACTGTTCCAAAATAAGTTGATGATTTTCAAAACAAGACTCTATATTAGCACCCTGTTCCAAAATAAGTTGATGATTTTCAAAACCCTATGAGAACTTTGAATATCTATTTTAACCTACTATTTTAACCTAGTTGCTATATTGTAACCTGAAAATATTCAAAGTTCTCATAGGTTCAGGTTA
>NW_013667772.1:99172-110160 GCF_000517525.1 Limulus polyphemus
CTATGTTAGCACCCTGTTCCAAAATAAGTTGATGATTTTCAAAACAAGACTCTATGTTAGCACCCTGTTCCAAAATAAGTTGATGATTTTCAAAACAAGACTCTATGTTAGCACCCTGTTCCAAAATAAGTTGATGATTTTCTAAACAAGACTCTATATTAGCACCCTGTTCCAAAATAAGTTGACTATTTTCAAAACAAGACTATATTAGCACCCTGTTCTAAAATAAGTTAGTGATTTTCAATACAAAACTCTATATTAGCACCCTATTCCAAAATAAGTTGATGATTTTCAAGCTTCTAGCTTTGAAAAAAAAAGTTATTTTCACTCCAAAATCAACAAATCTTTGGCATTTTAGTTACGAAAATAAAACATAATTTTATATTTTGTAGTGTGGTAAGAAATGGCGAAAGAATGAGATATTTAATATAATGTGACTCAATATGTAATACTAATATATAAACACGGTGCTCTAGCAAGTCATAGGTCCATATGCCATGCTTTCAGATGTTATGTTTAACCAACTATACATTTAATAAAACCGTTGTTGCCACAGTTAGTTTGTTATGTATCAAACCAAGAGTATTATCAATAATAGTATCCGTTATAATGTGTTGAAATAATTGAAAATGTGCTTCCGTAACTCATACAGTTCCGAATACTGGGATTTGAGATTGGCTGGCGATTCAGATACGGTTAATTTAACGGCATACATAAAATGGTTTTAGTCCTTATTTAGATCTAGTATATAATGAAAATATTTTAGATCACAGCAGGATATAACATAACGGTCCATTTATGATATATATATGTTCCGTCTTGATGAGAAATTAATGACTTATAAAGCGAATGTATTTGCAACTAAACATAGAAAGTAATTTTTAGATACTGAAAACATTCTGAAACAAGGAAATATATAAACAGATGCAGTTATTCAATAGGCTGGAGTAGTTATATCCTAGAAAACTCTGAAGCAACATGTCACTATTTGGATATTGACGTTGTGAGTTTCAGTCATAAGCAAAGTCGCAATGAATCAGCGCCAGTAAAGGCAGTTAAAGCAACACTGATACCATGTTAATAAGCTTACTGCCATTTGTTATACAGATGTAATGTGACAAATCTAATATAAAAAGAACTACTTCTGATTATCTATTAAAATTCATTGAGGCCGGGCGTGGTTAAAAGAGTAGCGTGCCGGATTGTGAATCCAATGGTCCATTGCTGGAAAAAAATCTCACGTCGCACTTACAGCTGCTTTTGTTTGTTTGTGATTAAGCACAAAACTACACAATGGGCTCTCTGTGCTCTTCCCACCACGGGTATCGAAACCCAGATTTTAGCGTTGTAAGCCCGCAGACATACCGCTGTGCCACTGAGTTGAAGAAAAAGATTGTACCACTATTACAATGAGCGTCAGGAACGTGTTGTACATTATCTGTAAGTAGGTAAGCAATATCAATCACATAATTGCATTACTAATAAGAAAAATATTTTGTTTGTTGTTAAGCACAAAACTAAACAATGGGCTATCTGTGCTCTGCCCACCACGTGTATCGAAACCCGGTTTCTAGCATTGTAAGTATGCAGACATACCGCGTGCCACTGGGGGAAAAGAGTTTGTTTGTTTGTTATGAATTTCGCGCAAAGCTACACGAGGGTAATCTGGGCTAGCCGTCCCTAATTTAGCAGTGTAAGACTAGCGGGAAAAGTAATAAAAGTAATAAAAGTAACGATCAAATCTCATTATTCGATGAGTAGCCCAAGAGTGGTCTTCAGATGCTGTTGACTAGATACCTTCCCTATAATTTATCAGTTCAAAACTTGTGTAGCTTTGTACGAATTAAACAATCGAGATGTACAAAGATTCCGCCAAAATAATAAACTAAGAAAACGTTATTAAAACTACAAAGAGTATGCTTTAGGTTATCATGTTAGTCGAGTATGAAGAAAACAAATTTGTATTCATAATTTACTTTAATCTTCTAAGCAGACTAATGCGTATCTAGGGCACATACTTATTTGTTTTCTTTATTCGTCCAATTTATTCTCACTTATTCCGTAATAATATGTACAAATTCCTCGTACTGCGCATTGTCCTTTTAACGGTTAGTGAGAAGTTTTTTTTGTTAAGCGTAAAACCACACAATGGGCTATTTATGTTCTGCCCAACGAGGATATTGAAACTCGATTTTTATCATTATAACTCCTTAAACTTATCGCTTGGAGCAATTAATAAGAAACTTGTTTATTTGTTATCGAATGTTTGCGCTGAATCACGTCAAGACAAACTGTGCATGCGTAGTCGTCCGTAATTTTGAGTTGATAGACGAGAGGGAAGACAGCTAGTCAATAGCACCACCAACAGCTCTTGGGCTTTCTCGTCTGATTAAATAGTCAGATTTGACGTCACTTTTACAGCGTAGCTACGGCCCTAAAGCAACAGGTAGCGAACCCTGAACTCTCGGATTCACAGTCCGGTAAGCTAACTACTAGGCCATGTCATATTCTGTTGTGTTTCAAAGTCTTCATGTTAATAGGTAGGACGAAGGGACGTTCCACGAAGAGACTTTTAAAAATAAAATGTAAAAGTTTCATTAGTTTTTACAAAGTTTTTTAAATCATTTTCTTAGACATAGCCCCCAGTGGCACAGCGGTATGTTTGCGGATTTATACTGCTAGAAACCGGGTTTCGATACCCGTGGTGGGCAGAGCACAGATAGATAGCCTTTGTGTAGCTTTGTGCGTAATAATAAACAACAACAACATCTTAGACTTAACACGACGGTTCAACCTGTTCGAAGACACGTCATGTAATGACACTCGTGTCTAGTTATATACTGGCCATAAAGAAACTAGAAATAAAACCACTAATCGTAAATTAACACCAGAAAGCGTTCCTTACGCTGCTATTCTATAATTTAATTCAATACATCGACCAGAAAACCGTCTTGAAAGGTATCGATAGAAAGTGTGTATTTTCTGTTACTGATGGTGATCATATCTATGAATTTTTTCCTACTTTTCTTAACATTTGGAGGAAATGAATAACATACAAAATAATATATATGTTGATAAAATATCTATCTATATTGGTTTTAATATTATTTTTTTTATCATTTGTGAAACCTGATCTGATATTTAGTGATCACAAAAGTAAATCCTTTCAGCATATGCTGACGATGTAAGTGATCAGGTTTGATAAGATTTATAGTTTAATATAACACAAACTACATTAATTTAAAGAACTTTAAGTTAACTTCGGGTTCGAAACTGAACATAGAAGTACTTCTTGTTTCGTGATCTGGCACTTAGCTATGTAACATGCAATGATTATAAATTAGGCTACACGCCTGTTGTTTCAAAGGTATTTTAGACAGTGTAGACATAGTAAAAGTTTGACTAAATTGTACTGCTCCAACATGAGAAACGCTTCAGTGTAGAAGCCGAAACGTCGACCCATGCTTTAGAAACAGGCAGAAACAGTCCATTTAAGCCAAATATCTACTAGATCGGACGTGGTCAAAGTTAGGGTTAAATATATTCGGAGCTCATTTAGGAAACTCTGCAGCATGGATTCAGAGAAACTAAGACAATTTGTTGGAAAAACAATTTAAAAATAGCACATATTAGAAACTTTTTCAACGCCTTTTATCGCTAATTGGAGATTTTTTGTTTTTCTTCTGTACCGCTAAGAAGACCCATTCCTAATTCTACATACGTAACGAAATGTATCCTTGTGATATATTAGAGAACTTCACATTATACAAGAAAAATTATTATATACAGACATTTGATATTGTTTGCACTAAACTCACGAGGAAACACAAGTATTATTCCATATTAGATTGGTTATTAGTAATATGCAACTATTAGGAAACAGACATCAACATCATTGTCTGTCATATAATACACCATTAAAAATTGTGAATACAAACGAGTGATTTCATGGAGAATTATGATTTAAAGCTGGCAATTTTACAAATGATTTAGCTTAAAAATCTTACTATTCCGTTTCTTACCAAAACAGTTTTTATGTGTAGAAAAATTAAATTTTTTAGAGCACGGTGCAAAGTGACCTTCAGGTAGAGAATGGCTAGGGTGACAACGCTCTCCAGACATTTTTCTGTTCTACACTTGGCTAACTTTTTATTTTATTTTAGCCGCGGCACAGCGGCTCATAGGATGGCTTTGAGTTTATTGAATTTATTTCAAGTACAAATTTTTAGCTCATAGCTCCATCTCTTGACCGATCTAATTATAGCCGCGGCTACTGAGGATTCTCTCTTGTTTTTTGCTTTCCTCTTCAGTATAGATGACACTGTTTAAGTATACAACAAGAACGGAGGCTATTCTGAAAATTTCATTCTCTGTAATTGTTTATAAAATATATTTTACGATATTAAAATTGAATTTTTATGCTATCTCATGATAAGCTATTTTTGTCGAATTGGTGAATTGTTGGTAAAGCAAAATGCGTGTGAAAATTCGAGAGGTGTAACAAATATTGGGAAAAAGCAAAGTAGTGATCATGGTTTAAAATGAGAAAAAAAACTTATTGTAATCGATAAATAATATGTTTCTTAAACAAATAAACTAAAACTGGGAATTATGTCAATCTCTTAGCTTTTATTTATACAAATAGCCAGCGTATTATATGTGTATACATGCAAAGGCTCTTTATATGACAGGCAGCTTGAACAGCACAGCGTAGATGTTTTATTTATTTTTTATGAAATCTGCCGCTTGGAGCGCTTCGGTTAGCCTGGTTACACTTTTGTTTTTGTAGCGATATAGATAATAGAGGTAAAAAAACAGAAATCAGGAAACGCAGATGGACCAAAGATTATAAAATCAACGGTGAGATTTGCAGTTGGTTAAATGAAAAGAGACAAAGCAACGGGACCAGATGAAATCGTAACTGAAAAGATGCAAGATTTAGACGAATTTGTCGTTGAAAAACTAACCGGGTTCATAAACGAGATATAAGAAAATCGTGAAATTACGGAATTAGGTGAATTTTCATTGTACTCTCAGAGAAACCCAGTGCAATTGAATGCAAATTCCATCGCACCTTAAGCCTTATGGTTCACATTATAAAAAAACATTATACGTATTATCATGTTAAGAGCTTGAGGAAATATAAAACTTGAAACTGGTAAAGAATAATGCGGATTTGTAGAAGACATTGGAACAAAAATTGGAGAAGGGTTTCTGAACGATCCATTGAGGTACAGAAAGATCTTTACAAAAGCATTCAATAAAGTAAAACATGAAGAATCCCTAGATGGAATAGATATTACAATTCTAAGAAATCTCTTTTGGGAACAAACGGAAGGAATAAGATAGAAGACGAAATGAGCAGATAAACAAGGAGGAGTTGGGCAGGTTTACGTGTTTACACCAGACTTGTTTAATCTATATAGATTCTAAGAGAAATTTTTAACATAGAGGGACTTGTAGTTGGGGGACATAACACGAATAACCTACATTACACAGATGACACAGTGCTTATAACAGACTCGATAGAAAAGCTTCATGAAGTAGTAGAAGAAAGCAAAAGAAAGGGCCTAACAGTCAATTGTACAAAAACAGAGAGTATGGTTATAAGCAAAAAAATATATACCAAAGTCTAAGCTAAACATAAATAACGAAGCGATAAAATAAGTAGAAAAATTTAACGACATGGGAATCTTAATAACGTTCGATGGTCAATCTAATGCAGAAATTAAGAAACGAATTGGCAAAGGATACATTCTAGAGGATAAACGGTACACTGAGAGATAGGAAAATATTAGTGAAAACCGCTACATTGCTATGTATATCCTATTCTTACACATAGCAGTGAGTGTTGGACAATTTTACCAATTTTAGGAAGAAGACTACAGGCAGTTGAGATGTAGTTTTACAGAAGAATGTTGAAGTCCTGGTGGAGATTATGAGGGAAGGCTGAGAAGAGCAGGGACACAGAAAGATATGATAAACAACAATTAGAAGAAGACAACTCTAGTTTCTGGGTCACCTAATGAGAAAAGACAAGATAGAAAATTTAGTGATAACAAGAAAAATGGAAGGGAATCGAAGTAGAGGCAGACCGGGACTAACTTAAGTCATTTATTTCTCTAAACAGATTAAGGTTCGTGAAGCAAACTTAAATCATTTATTTCCATAAGCAGATAAAGGTTCGTGAAGCAGATGTGTTGAAAACAACAAAGGATACGATTCTGCGGAAGGCCGTGATCGCTAACGTTCTGTTCAGACACGGTACTTAGAGAGAAGAGAAAGAGTGTCTTTGATGTTAGAACCCCCTAGAACCCTGCTAGTATTATTTTTAAAACTCCTATTTGCTTGAATTAAGGTCCAGAGGGGAAAAGAAGCACTGTATTAGGTCCGACTAGTAACGGTAGTTTGAATCAAATATCCTTGGAAAGTAAAGTATCCACTTTTCTGAAGTGTCATTTTCAATGTATTTTATGCAAACCATCTAAGTCGGTTGTTCGGCGGTTTAGTCTTTTTCATTTCTTCTCGAGGAACTTATGGAAACATGGTACACGTTGGGACCATATTAAAACATTGTTTGTAAAAGGTAATAAAACGCTAAATTAAGTAGAAAAATAGCAGGTTACTCTAAATATACCAGTCTTAATAAACCTGTACATATTTGTTTTAAACTTATGTTTTTCGGACTCCATCAAATGCCACGAATATTGAATGATGTGATACGGGTGTAAGGTGTTATAGATTTGCAGTTGAATAGACGGAAAACCCTTTAATTTTGCCTTTGCGCACATAAAATGACGAAAACATAGGACATTTGAATAAGATAATGTTAGGGATCACATCTAAATTTACACATAGTGCAAATAAATATGGTTTGGTTAGTAGTAGCAAAAACTGAGATTTGAATTAACTATACTATGATCAAAGTAGTGTTTCGTCGACAATTCCCCTCTACATAAACGAAAACTAAAGGATAAAGTAGTCAAACCTTTAAACATAATCAGTTCTATATTTCCCAGTAGTGTACGGGAAAATATATTTAGAAAATCAGATGGAAAACGAGATGTTTAAATTCAATGGAGACCTATGCTGACACAAGCTCTTCTCCAATGTGGTTAAAAAGTATTGATCTAATTGAAGAAAAAAGAATATTTTTCCCGTAATGTTTTAAGGAAAATGGAAATTTGTGGCATACGTTCTTTAGCCGACCAACTAATGAGCTTTTAATAAATAGGAATTTTACGGTTCGTTTCTTAGTTATACACACACAAAAAATGTGAAAATTATGACTATTGGTACTTATATTTTTTCTTCCGTAAGAAAACTAATTTTACAAATATAACCATCTGTAATTTTAGGTAATGGTTTAATTATAATTATTATGAAGTACAACAAGATCTTTCATCCCCCATCATTAAGGAGAAGTTCCTCACGAAGTGTCAGCGGGAAATACAAAAACCATTAAAGAATATATTTTGGATAACTTCTTTAATAGGTTAAAAGCACGTATTTTCCTCGAAAGGAGGCCGAAAGCTGCCTGGAGGAGTCACATGTTTTAACCATTCGCACCACTATACAGTAGTGTGTTGTCTGTCAGTCAGTATGTAGACACTGAAGTGACGTCACATAAGGGACACCTAACCTTACAATTTGTACTGTCGTGACGTCATTAAAACTTGCGCATGTCATGAATTTCGAGAAGGATTATGAATTCTGTAAGCTACACCACAACATGGCATATGAACTTCCAAAGCCAGAAATAAAAATATTTGTTACTCTTCAAACAAGACACTTTTGGAGACCCTGCGGAAGTACATCTAATAATAGCGAGTATTTGTACGAAACATGTAGACCCAGTTTTGGGTCAGGGTTACCAATGATTGGTTCAATGTAACTGGAAGGAGGGTAGCGTGAACTTTATCACTCAATGTTAATGTAAACATGTATGTGTGTGTATAATGATAACCTACTGTATGGTTATGGAGAAGGTGTTTTTATTGTTGTAAAAACTATTGTTAAGAGCAAAGCTACTAAACGAGCTATCTGTGCTGTGCCAACCACAGGTATCAAAACCCGGTTCTTAGCGTTATAAATCTTCAGACTTACCCCTGAGCTACTGGGGACAATTATTAGCCGCGGCATAGCGGCTGATAGAATGGTTTTGAGTTTTGTTGTTATCAAATACAAACTTTTAGCTCATAGCTCCGTCATTTCTTGACCGATTTGAAATCTAATTCTGATACACAAAAATATAGCTAATAAAAAGAAAAAAAAAGGTCTCGTAGCTTAATTTACTCTAATCCTGCCTAAAAGAATTTCAAATGCCGTGGCTATTGAGGATTCCCTCTTGTTTATTTTTCACTTAAGTGGTATTTTAAGAACGCCAGTTTTAGTAATCGTTCTTTGTGTATTCGTTTGTTTTGGTAATATTTAAATAATGTAATTTCTGTTGACCATTACCACATATTATCGTACTGTACAGTTTGTGTTTGTGATATTTTAATAAGGTAATTTCTCTTTATCTTTACTTCATATTCTTATGTTAATTCGTGTTCGTGATATTATTTTTTGTAAAAGTAATAAAAGCCGGTTTTGGTTGCTTTAAAAAAAACCTATATCATCTATCAATCGATATATATCTATGAAACATGTAATCGAATATTTGTAAAATTGACTAACATGTACACATTCCCCAGTTTTATATTTTGTAAGTGAACCATTAGTTATTTAAAATATATACGAGTTTTCGTATTCTTTGTACAGAAATATGCATAACGATTGCTCACTAACGTCCAATAGTAGGGCTCAATTCGATACAGGTTTCTTGATACAAACAACGTGTATTCGTTTTTCCGGTTTTATTACCAATACAAAATCCTTTGCCTGCTTTTCTTGCCTGGTCAAAGTCTAAGATAAATCATTGCTATCACTCCGAACAAGTATGCGGATTCCTGTATAACAAATTGGACGTTCCACTGTGCCCTGTAGTTATACCAGTTCTCTATGGAACAAATATTTCTTTCCCGATCGCTTTGGTATTTGATGTTTTACGTGTTTCTAAAACTAAACAAGGGAACCCTTGCGACATCTAATAAAAACCATAATATCAGGGTAGTGAGGATAAAAGCTACAAGGAAAAATTACGCTGTGCCATGGTATCAAAGGAATATGAAAGAAAGAAATTAGAATCATAATTCGTAATTTTAGTGAAGTAATAATCAACAAAGAAGTAAACATATCAAGATTTTTCTAAAGTAGGAAAACAATAACACTAATTTATTATGTTGGAAAATAAGTAAAAAAATAATGTTTTCAGTAAGAACAATATTGATTTTTAGTTTCAGATCTATGTAGGCAGCTTGGTTTTATCAGTAGTTAATATTTAATCAACAGCATTAAAATAATACGTCAAAAGGAATAAAGAGAAACTTGATAAATTCTGTAGTAAACAAGACAGTTGTTAATATTGGTAGAAGGATATTTGATATATTCTATATAATAACTAGGAAACATTTGAAGAAGACAAGAGAGACAGCAGATAATTCCTGTTGTAAAAAAAAAAGAGTTGTTAATAATACTAGAAGAACAATTCATATCTTCTGTTGTAAACATGGAAAAATTCAAGAATATTGGACATAATATTTCCCTAACAAACAAGAGTTGTTAATAATACTAGTAGAACAATTAATATCTTCTGTTGTAAACATGGAGGACTTCAAGAATATTGGACATAATATTTCCCTAACAAACAAAAGTTGTTAATAATACTAGTAGAACAATTAATATCTTCTGTAGTAAACATGGAAAAAATCAAGAATATTGGACACAACATTACCCTAACAAAAAAAGTTGTTAATAATACTAGTAGAACAATTCATATCTTCTGTAGTAAACATGGAAAAATTCAAGAATATTGGACATAATATTTCCCTAACAAAAAAAAGTTGTTAATAATACTAGTAGAACAATTCATATCTTCTGTAGGAAATATGGAGGACTTCAAGATTATTGGACACAACATTACCCTAACAAACAAGAATTGTTAATAATAATAGGTCTGAAGACGAAAGGCGGAAGACTTTCGAAACATCGTCCTCTACACTTCTGTTTCTACAAAAGGCAGTTGTCATCCATTCAACTCATTCATCCATTCATTTCATCATGAATACTCTGCCTAAACAATCTATCAACGAATGGCCAGATATCATTTCTTTGATTTTCAAAAGTTAATATTAGTATTAAGTTTTTCGAGAGTGTTTATATACATATATCTCCAGATAATTATATGAAACAGAATATCATGTGCATTTAAAGGATCACCAGTTATTAGGTTCTAAAGAAACATGCATCACACCGCCATTTTGTTTTCCACAGAGTCTTCAGACTACGAACATGAATAGATAGTACAAATAATTGTTCGCTGATCTGCCGGTCAGACATATTCTACTCTTTTACTGTTCAAATGCAAATTATAAATGTTTTGTGTTATTTCAGTTAGTAGCTTCCTTCTTTACTAATAGCTACATTTACTGTCTATAAACACACGTTTTTGTTCTGTATCAATGAGTACGGAACGGGTTGTCGCTACAGACATACTTTTTAAAATTTATATCAAGCAACCAAATTATTAAATACGGAACAGGTTGTTTCTATAGACATACATTTTTGTTATATATCACGCAATCCTTTAGTAGTTATGTAACGGATTGTCGCTACAAACATGCACACGTTTTCGTTGTTTCAGAAAACCCTCTCAAAGTGTGCGGAACTGCTTTTCGATACAATTCATTCAATATTTTGGCAGTAATTTTGATTTAAAATCATTCAGGCTTCTTCGAGGCCTGAAAGATAATCAGGGGCGCTCAGAAAATGTTGGTGTATTTTCGATACAAACACACTATTTGTTATATTTCAGGAAACCACCCCATTATGTAACGAACGGATTTTCGATACAAACACACTATCTGTTATATTTCAGGAAACCCTCC
>NW_013667772.1:110882-129701 GCF_000517525.1 Limulus polyphemus
TTATATTTCAGAAAACCCTCCCATTATGTAACGAACGGATTTTCGATACAAACACACTATTTGTATTATTTCAGAAAACCCTCCCATTATGTAACGAACGGATTTTCGATACAAACACACGATTTGTTATATTTCAGGAAACCCTCCCATTATGTAACGAACGGATTTTCGATACAAACACACTACTTGTTATATTTCAGGAAACCCTCACATTATGTAACGAACGGATTTTCGACATAGATATTTATGAATTCTTAAACTATTATTCGACGTTGATGACTGCATAATATTTAGTGAGACTACCCTCAACAATAGATCTAAATATTTTATGTATGATAAACTTTAAATTACATTAAAGCCGATAAAATGATAATCGTTTGGCATTAAATATATATATAAATACTGCCACTAAAGTACAACCACTGTGATTAGTTTAATGTATAGGGTAACGAAACTTTATTTACATCTTTTGTTTAATGTTTCCTGTTCAAATAGCGTCGAGCGAGTTTTCACAAATAAAAAAACAAAATCAAAAACACCTTTAGGCCATAATCAGTTTTGTGCTACACAGTGATATTTTTTGTGTCTAAAGGTCAGGAAATGTCATCTTTTTTAAAAACGAAAGTATAATATTGAAATGACACCGGGTAATTCCTACAAAATGCCTATCGTGAATTTCATTTTACTTTTTCTTCCTTATTCTTTGCAGAGCTGCCTGACATGTGTTTCAATGTTGTGAAACAGGCTCGATGTCAGCAGTGTCTAATATGTAACGTAATAATCTGCCTTCAAGGAATATGAAATAGTGACATCACTGGCACTGGGAGATGTAGAAATCAACCACTACTATTGTGTGTATTACGAAAAGTAAACGTGTGGATGATTTATTACTAAGAGAGGAGGGTAGAACACAATCTCTAAAAGTAAACGCGTGGATGATTTATTACTAAGAGAGGAGGGTAGAACACAATCTCTAAAAGTAAACGCGTGGATGATTTATTACCAGGAGACTAGGGTAGAACACAATCTCTAAAAGTAAACGCGTGGATGATTTATTACTAAGAGAGGAGGGTAGAACACAATCCCTAAAAGTAAACGTGTGGATGATTTATTACCAGGAGAGTAGGGTAAAACACAATCTCTAAAATTAAACGTTTGGATGATTTATTACTAAGAGAGGAGGGTAGAACACAATCTCTCAAAGTAAACGTGTGGATGATTTATTACTAAGAGAGTAGGGTAGAACACAATCTCTAAAAGTAAACGTTTGGATGATTTATCACTAAGAGAGGAGGGTAGAACACAATCTCTCAAAGTAAACGTGTGGATGATTTATTACTAAGAGAGGAGGGTAGAACACAAGCTCTAAAAGTAAACGTGTGGATGATTTATTACTAAGAGAGTAGGGTAGAACACAATCTCTAAAACTAAACGTGTGGATGATTTATTACTAAGAGAGGAGGGTAGAACACAATCTCTCAAAGTAAACGAGTGGATGAATTACTTGTTTCCTGTTTAAGTAAAAGTAAATGTGTAGACTTACATGTGGATGTATTCTAGAAGAGGAAAGTAAAATACGATCATCATTCTTCTAGTTGGCTAAAAGTAAAAGTGTGGGTGAATTACAAGAAGACTAGAGTAAAACATAACCATCACTCTTCTATTTAACTGAAAGTAAACGTGTGGATAAGTTACCAAAATAGTAAGCTAACACATAATCATCACTCTTCTAAAAATGAACGTGTAGATAAATTATTAACAGTTCTTCGTGTAGAACACAATTTCCGCTTTTCTTTTCATCTAAAATAAAAGTGTTGGTACAAGGAAACTGAGAAGAATAGAAAACAACTCCCATAGCTCTAATTAGCCAAAGATACATGTGTGACTATTAGATATCAAACACTTATCACACTCTTAGTTAACTAATATTGAATTGAATTTATGAATAAGTAAACAGTTATGAAAAAAATGGTCTTGTGTTTTTTTTTTCTATCAAATGAATTAAGTATTTGGAATAGTGCGTAGTATTGAACACATTGTTTTATTCTATTAAACATTGTGAGGATTACTGAGATTGTTGAAAAAACATAAACGTTATTTTCTGCGTGTATAGACAGTTATGGAAGGAACAGTAATAAGGATGCATTAAACCTAGAGTACATAGAGCTAAAGTTTTGTATAATGCTGAGGTCCCGAAGTTGGGATCGCAGGAAAGTGTCTGGGGACCCTAGCAAGTACGTAGAGTGTACTATATTGTTAAGGTACTTAGTATCTATAGAGATTCGTTGGATGGGTGGGATGCGAAATATTCTGGGGGGTCATTATGCAGATAATGTTTGGAAACTCCTGTGTTATAGAGTCAATGGAATCTTAGCTCTATGTACATTAATATTTACCTTAACCAGAAACTCCAGTGGGTCATTGATAAATGTATAGACTTACAACTCTAAAATCTGGGGTTCGATTCCCCATGGCGGATAGATCGAGGACAGCTTATTGTGTCGCTGTGCCTTAAAACAAACCTTAACGAGAGTAATAATAGGCTTAGTCGGTTCAGGACTGTGAGCGACTGGATAAGAAATTAATAGGTAACCTGTAAATGATTTAGGGATACGCTAAATATATTATTTTTTTATGCTAGTAAGTTCTAAACATACTATTTTTTTTATAAATCACTGAGATTGAAGCCTGAACAAGTCTAAGAATTGGTTTAGTTCTCACACATAAACATCTTTATACTACTCTTTTATTCCGAAAGAGATTGAAGCCATTCAACTTTCCAGTGAAAACTAACACTTAACTATAACATGCTCAAGTGAATCAACGATGTCAACTCTTATCAGATATGCTAAGTCGATGAAAATAATTGTTTCGGAATGGGGATTTATATGGCTTTAGATTTTGAAAGCTGCTTAATATAATTTTGCACAAATGTAAATAACATGACTCGACATCGGGAAAAATCCCACGTAAACCCCATTATATCCTTTTCAGGCTGATATTTCTTTACCCTGACAAGCTTTTTCCTTTCTTTCTTGATCGTATTTTCCTTTAGACTTTTACTAAGTCCGACTACATGCTTAATCAGTGTTAGTTTAAATATAATTAGAATAGTTATACTTAATACGATTAATGATGAAACAGAATATTGTATAATAAACAGAAATCTCGATAGAATAGAAAGTTACGTGTAAATAAATTTAATTAAGGCTTTCTGTTGAATTATTACTGAATTTAAATCTCTTTAAATAACAGTGTTACATAATTACCAGCAGTTTATGATTTGCATATAAGGATGAACGTTTCAATATTACGTTTTCTGTGAAGTAGAAAATACCTTGCATTAGGCAGTAGAAACAATTCCATCTTATATTATTGATTTTCAGCTACTAAGCTGTTGTTTTTTACAAACACTGACATTCATTTATCCATATGAATATTTTAAAGACTTTTTTGATCAAAAGTAAGTTAACTAATTGTACAGATCAGAATTAAAGTAACTAAAAAAAACTTATGGATTAATAAAGACAAACTGACTAGAAGTACGCAATGCCATAAACCAATACACAAGATAAATATAACTTGTAATACTAAGAATGCATTGAATCATCAGTTGTTCAATATTATAACTACTGAGAAATATCTTAAATTTTTTTGACGCAATTTTTTTTACAAAATATTGAAAAACCTACGAGGTTTATAGTTGGAAGATAAAATTATAATTTCTATTCTCATTTATCCTGAACGATCAGTATAAATATCTTCTCAATATGACAATATAAAATAGAAGTAATAAACCATGTATGCTGTGGTAACTAACCGAAAAACAAGGAACAGTGAGTAAGTCTTCTCAAAGTCTATATGTGTTGTGTTCAATAAAACCTTCTATATTGGAAGTTTAATTGAAAATTTATAACAACGATTGTTAAGTTCATTAATTCATTAAATTGGAGGTGGGAATATTTAATAAACCAATCTTTATTGAATTTTGAAATACGCTAGAAAGTTAAATGAAAACAGTTATAGAAAGTATCTCCAAATGTTCGCAATGTACTAGTTTTTTTGTTTTTTTATAAAGCAGAGTAACATTTGGCTATCTGGTGGGTTTACTGCGGGGAATTGACCCACGGATTTTAGCGTTGTAAGTCCGTACATTTACCACTGTCCTACCAGGGGACACAAACTTACCAGCAAAATCTTAGAAAGAACTGATGGTTGAGTTGAGCATCATCACAATGACTTCCCAGCTGGAAGAGATAATATATGAAGTAATGTCGTCAATTTTTTAGCAGGCATTTTCTACCTTAGATGTCGATATCAATAATCCCCAGCTTTTCAGTTTCGTTATTATTGGTAAATCGAAGTGGATGAAATAATTTTTTCCACCGCAAGAGGAAACAAGATGCGTCAGTTTTCATAACCTCAGAAAATTCCCTGTCCTAGAAGTGAGTTCTGAAGCTGACTGTTATAAATGTAACATAAGCTAAGTTGTACACTTTACCGCTGTGGTTCTGAAGGATATAGAAGATTTTTTCTGAAGGCTGTTTCAAGTTTTAAGATAAACATTTTACACTAAGCTCGATGCTGATCTTTATTATTATTCTAGATGTAAAAGTATTTTTTCTTTCTTTTTTTATAATTGGAATAATACCAAACTTTTTCAAAGATTTGTGAAATTGTGTTTGTAGTGGAGGAAGAGAGGAAAACATGCATAATGCAATTCAATATTTAACCAGGAGAAAAATTTATATATTATATGTATACACATAAATATACTTCCCATTCAAGTTTGGAAGAATCTTCTAACGGATACATCTGAAAACTGAAAAAAAAACAAAGGCAGTGCCCTAAACTACTTATATAAATACTTACAGTGGTGATGGTCTAAAAATATACGTTTAGTCCGTTGAAGAAGTAGTGTTTTTGAAAGATGCATCTAGACAGTCCCAAAGGCAGTTTCCTAAAATGTATCCCTACTGTGTCTAAAACCAAGAAGAAACAGTAAGCCATTTTTTTCTGTTCTCAGTGTGATGCAGTGTGTTCAGATGAAAATATGAAATCATATAACCCTAGCACTGCCGTAGAGTTCTCCTTTCTTCATTCGGACAAGCTAACAGGTATTTATTTTTGCTGATTCTAAATAAATTAATAAATAACCAGTGTTAGAAAGGTTATAGAAAAATGATCTGAGTACTCACTTTTGAAGAGATGAAGGAAAGATAATGGTATGAAATGCATAGAAAAAGACCCAATCCCTCCAGATCTTCTATTTGGCCTGGTTAGGCTAGCAACTAAAAAGAACCAAGCTCCCCAGATCTTCTATTGGATTAGGCTAGCAACTCAAAACACAGGAAACATTAGCAGACAATGATCAAGAAATAAGTTTAAAAACCGTGACGGTAGCAAACGTATGGGCACCTATGCCTAAATGTATTTTTTGTGTAACTTTGTGCAAAATTTGAAAACAAACAAAATATAAAGGGGCACATAGCTTGCTAAATACATATAGATAAGTAGGCAGGTAGTTTGCTCAACCAATACAAGTAAATAGAGATTTCATGAAATTTTGGCTTAAAATATTGAGGAGTAACACATGTATTTCAATGAAACAGTCATTTCAGTTCAGGTGTATCGTGTATTGAGGGCATGCTATTGGGACAATATCCTGGTGTACAAGTTCGTAGAGAGGATAATCCATATTTGGGTGTGAGATATTGAGCTTCATTGACAGGATTGTTATTATAAGCTATCAGGTATAACATTCGATCCAAGCCATTTCTCCTTGGGAGAGCTTAACAACAGTGAATGCACTTCAGGATAGATGTTAAGACGTTGTTCTTCAGAGCCACCATTATAATAACCATCTTATCATAAGAAATTGAAAAGATGATTGATAATAACTGCCAGAAGGATGATCGTTAATTGAATTCCCAAAGAAATTGATGAATTGGAGGAATTTCTAAGGAAGGTATTATAGTAAGAGATGGATTTGCATTGATTACTACAGTTACCAAGTAGAAAACAGCAAAATATTCTAAAGCAGTCTCATCTATGATGTATAGATCTAGTGTGATTTCTGTGCAGTAATATATAGACTGCTGCATTATCTTGTCATGTTTAAAGCACTTTTCAAACAATTTCTGTTTTCACTATGGCGTTGGGATTAGCTCAGGTTGGTGAGAGTAAGAGAAATGTGTACACGAGGTCACAGCCAAAGCAAAAAGGTAGAGGTCAGTGTGGATAACTTAAAAGTCACAACTGGCTTCTTTAAAACAGATGTGGCTTATGCGAAACTCGGGAAGTGCTCATTAAGATTAGGTGAAGTCTGATCTCTTTGCAGCAAATAACTAGGTGTGGACATTGTAGTGCTATTATACAGTCAAGCACAACGAATGATCAAGGCACTGCTGGTTAAACTTCAGCAAACGTTGCAGATTGCGGAAAAGAGTTATATAACCTTTCAATAGAGTTTGGGTATCATTGTAAAGAAGAAAGAGGTTGCTCAAAGGTTTTGTGTAGACTTTCAGATAGTTAAAACAATTACCTGGATAAATGTATTAAAGATGAGTTCTTGGAAACTTGTATTGCTACTAAGTAACTTTATTCTATTGAGTTAGTCATTGAAGTATTCATACTAAAACTGCTTTTCACAACTAAAAGTTTGTACAAGCTCAAACTTAGAATATTTGTCCTGAGAATTGCTCTTGCTATCTTTGATGAGCTAACTAAATTAGCCATTAGGATTTGTGTCTAACCTTCAGGGATAACGGAAAAAAAACCTTTACTATGACAAGGGATAATTTCAGTATGGTAGTGTTGGTAGAAAAGCTGAAGATCTCAATTAAACTTCAATCGAAAGAAGTACGCTCTCATGTTCGTGCAACTAAAGTTTCTTTATTGATTTTTAGTAGCTATGGCGTCTCTTTTATCTCACGAAAATTGAACCTGACAGGCAATAATAAATGAAATATGAAACTTTGTAGGCTTCACGCCACAGTGATATTGTATGAATATATCATAGATAAAATGAACCTGACGGGGAAACAAGTAAATAATTTATTCAGTGACGTATATATATAGTCTTTAAATCTTATTACAGGTTTCTGTATTTAGTTCAAAGTTATAGACAAAGAGAAGCAGGAAGTACTTAACCTTGAACTATGCTACGCTTGGCCTTATATTCACATTGAGAAGAGTAAGCCAGGTCTGCTTGCTAAATAACTAATGGCACTGATCTCATTGAGATATCTGGCATGCTGGTCATTTGTAAAGAGATGTTATAAAGTTTGGTTTCCCTTTTTTGTAAATGGGTCTTACCTAGTGACGTGGGCACGTGATTTCTGGTGGAACTTCTTTGCCTCTTTGCCAGATTTTGCTTCTTTTGTTTCTAGTCCAGTCAGACAAGTTTACACGTTGCTTAGATAATTCGTAACAATTTTTTTATTATGATTTTAGTCAAGTTACATGTTGGTTTCAAGTGTACCTTGGAATACTAGTGTGACATTAACTGCTGTTTTGTCAATGATTTATGGACGACTCTTTCACATTGGTTTATAAAATGCCCTTAAATATCCAAAAGGAAGTCACTTGATTTTAAAGACTAGTTATGATATTATAATCCAGATATCACGTTAAAATAACTATTGAGTTTAAACGAAACACACAATTTATCTCAAGTTATTTTAAATCTAAGTCGCTTGATGAGGAAAATGTGGTTCAAATAGCATTATTTAAAGGTAGAGCTAATTAGTAATTTTACATTGCACAGAAAGTGGTAATATGGTGAAAAGATACTAGCTCACACTATATTTTTCTGGAAATTATCATTCATAATTCTGGGTGAGTATGAAAAATAACTTAGGTTTGGCAGCATGATACAAGTGTTTTTTTTTTTTTTTTTTGGTTGCTTTTTATTAGATCACCGAGTGTTGATGATTAGAATTTATGGCAGTTTGCAGAAAGACATTAAGGACTTCCAACTTTTTGTAGCATGATGATCGTGCTAGGCTGTCTTTGAGTAGAATGAGTTTTGTTAAGATTCAGAGAATGAGTGTTAATATAATTAGAAATTGGGGAAAATTCGTACTTCTCGTATGAAACTTTTTTTTTTGTTTTCATATTTTATATTTAAATGCACAATGTAAAAGCAGTGCTGTGTATTTGAAGTAATTGAAATGGTTAAGTGAAATGCCTAGCACTACTCGTGTATGAGTTCTGAATGAATATGATGGCGTGCGGGGAAGCTCAGTGACTGTGAGGTTAACACTTAGAGGATAAAGCCTATTTAACAACTCGTGATACCCACCAAACACATTTAGTACAAAAGACACATTGAACCGATCGACTTATCTAGTAAGACACATCAGATTTAACGACGCTTTCAAAACTTGGGTATCGGGAACAAGTATTAAAACTCAACAGGGTGAGGGCACCTGTACTCAAGTGTCTTTAAACAAATGAAGAATTCACACACAGAGAACCTTAACACATACACATTGGTTTCTGATATGGGATTCTAAAAGATGGCAGATCCGTTCCCCCAATACCCTTCTCTTTACGATGCATATTGCTATCTGCACCCCCCTTCTTTATAATACATAGTGCTATATACGCCCACCGTTTTCTTACACATATGGTGACGTCCTAATTTCATTTTTGCGTAGTTTAATGAAGTTTGAAAAGTTTACCACCCAAGTACACACGTTAATCTTTTAATTAAATAGATACACCAGTGTACAACGTGAAAAGAAATAGAGTAAATACTTTATCAAATTTTGTATTAGGTATATAATTGATAATCTTTAACTTTGTAGTGTATTGTAATTTTTAAGTATATTAGAAAGTTACACTGGAATTACAAAGGGTATATATTTTATTATGAAGTAATCTATATTTTACGATTTTAATCGGGGGATGCGGTGATTTAAAATTGATTTTGATTATTGTGAAGCAAAAAAGAAAATTCAAGACAAAGTTTCATATTTAAATTGTATTGTTTTTAAAGGGAAAATAAAAATAAATGAAAAATAGTGAAAACTACGAAACCGATTCTGTAAAGAGTTAGCAATTTTAAATAACTGTAACAGTTGAAAGAAAGAATAAAACAAGTTGTTGTATGAAGTGTAAAACTTTTATGAAACAAAATATCAACAGAAAGTAAAACTTGTATGAAATATAGTATCAACAGAAAGTGAAACTTGTATGAATTATAGTATCAACAGAGAGTGAAACTTGTATGAAACAAAATATCAACAGAAAGTAAAACTTGTATGAAATAAATTTGTCAAATAAAAACGATTTCATTTATGTTTTGTTAGCAAGTGATAACTTACGAGTGTGATATTTAGTTATCTTAGCATCAACATATCAAATTTTAAAAATAAGTTAACTCTTTCCATACACAGAATTACATTTAAATAAACAAATAATAATAATAATAAAACCTAGTTAATTAGAAAAGATTTAATTTGAAGAGGTCTCAAGTACTAACTACTCTAAGTTAACAATAATGAATGATCATCGCTAATTTGAACAGGTTTCAAATAATAACTATTCTAAGCTAACAATATGATATAGCTTCTAGGTCCCTACTCAACAGGGTGACTGTACCGGTACTCTAAGTGTCTATGAACAAATGAAGATCTTCTTACACATAAACATTGCTGTCTAAGATTGGTCTCTGAGGGATCCATTCCTCAAACACCTTTCTTTTTACAGTGCATAGTACTATCTTCAACCCACCCATACCTTACACATATGGTGACGTTGTTCGTACTCTCCTTTTCCACAGTTTAATGAAGTTTAAAAAGCTTCCCACGCTCGTTTACTGTGAACAGGATGTGAAGTATGCTCAAAATAAACATCCCCATAGTGACACGAGATGTAAGCTAAATGAAAATCTTTAAAATGCTAGAGATAGCGTTTTGAAAATTTCAAACTTATGTAAACAATCAATATCAGAGGTAATGTCCTACAATATGCAACTAGAACGTATCAGAAACAATGCTCTAAAAGATACATCTAGACAACGGAATATACATTGTCCTAATAAGCTATCTAGACAGTGGCAAAGACATTGTTCTAATGTATTCATCTAGACAGTGACAAAATCAATGTTCTAATAAATCCATCTAAGACAGTACAAGAAGCAATGTTTTAATATATTAATTTAGACAGTGCCACAAGCAATGTTCTCATATATCCTTCTAGACAGTGCCACAAGCAATGTTCTCGTATATTTTTCTAGACAGTGCCACAAACAATGTTCTAATATATTCTTCTAGACAGTGCCACAAACAATGTTCTCATATATTCTTCTAGACAGTGCCCCAAACAATGTTCTCATATATTTTTCTAGACAGTGCCACAAACAATGTTTTCATATATTCTTCTAGACAGTGCCACAAACAATGTTCTAATATATTATTCTAGACAGTTCCACAATGTTTTCATATATTCTTCTAGACAGTGCCACAAACAATGTTTTCATATATTCTTCTAGACAGTGCCACAAACAATGTTCTAATATATTCTTCTAGACAGTGCCACAAGCAGTGTTCTAATATATTATTCTAGACAGTTCCACAATGTTTTCATATATTCTTCTAGACAGTGCCCCAAACAATGTTCTCATGTATTCTTCTAGACAGTGCCAGATGTAATTTTCTAATAAACTCACCCAGACAGCGCCAGAGGCAATGCTCTAATATATTCATCTAGAGGGTGTAAGAGGCATTGTTCTAATAAATTCATGATCAGAATGTCAGAATGCACGAGAGCAGGAGACAATGTTTTAACGAATTCATCTAAAAAGTGAGTGAGGCAATGCTCTAATAAATTAATTTAGAAGTTACTGGAAGCAATATTTTGAAATATGCAGCTCAAAACTTATTTTCTAATAAATGTATATTGGAAATTGACAGATACAATGTTATGAAAAATATCCACTTAGAAACTATCAGAGGCAATGTTCTAAAAGACGTAGATATTAAGACTATGTTCAACACAGTTTTCTAAAAGATACATCTCGAATGTACCAAACCATGTTCTAAAATGTATATTTCATGTTCTAAAATATTTATTTCACCCGTATTATTAATAATTTCTGACAAAATTTAACCTAACCATACAGAGAGAATTAAATGAGTAATTTATAAATTAACGACGCCGACTTCCCATAACAAACTGACAGGAAGTACAATGTCATAAATTAACGACGCCAACTTCCGATAACAAACTGACAGGAAGTACAATGTCATAAATTAACACATGACAAAAAAAAACAAAAACGAAAATGATTCTAATTCATTGACATAACAGTTGAATATCCTTGTTTCCAGCAATATTTTCTGCTGTTATCCCAATAATATCTAACGAACCTAATTTAGGCGATCTTTGGAGCTTTAAGTTAATCCTAAAGTTTTGTATCTCGTCTAGATTCCCAGAGACCAAGCATTTAGTTTTGTCTACGTAAAGAGTCATTTGATTAAGCTATCCTGATTATATTGAAAGAAAATTACAAACAAAGCAGTCTTTCGACAGACAGTTTATTGATAATATTAAAAACAAAGCAAATAGATGACTGCATTTACTTTCACGATGTCGTCACGTGCGTTTGGTAGGAGCGAGTTTAGTAAATAAAACGAATTAAAACATTAAAACTAGACCGTCTGAACACCCTTTATATTCGTACAAGACGTTTCGCTGTTTGACAAATGCTCATAATATTTTGTTATCAATTTTTATTTGGCTATATTATACATGAATTAAGTATACTAAGTAAATAATTTATGTTATAAACCCCTGCAACTATGTATGTACATATCTTGAAAACTGTATGTGATTCAAAAGACATAAATCTCCCTATACCTGAAAAAGTTTAACAATTTTTCTTGTTTTAACCAGTATAATAGTAGAGCTAAAAAGCTCTATCTGAATGTCATATTGTATAGATTGATAATTGGAAGTGCCTTAAACAGCTATATTAGGGCTAGAAACACGAATCAAAATACTTCAGTGAAAATTATTCAATAAATGTAATCCTGTTATTGTCATTTAATTATTATTATTTTTATTCAGGTAAAAAAGTTGCTTTTTTGTCTGCAATTAATATTAAGAAAAACAACATTTAGAAAAAAAAACTCTTTCGAAAAAGGTCACAATGGAAACAAAAAAAAAGGGAGAATGAAGAGATAACTTCACTCTCTTTGTTGAATTTGTCCCCCGATGGGACAACGGTAAGTTGTGGACTTACAACGCCACAATCCGAGGTTCGATTCTCTGCAGTGGACACTGTAAATAGCCCAATGTGGATTTGTTCTAAAAAACAAACAATCTCTACCTCAATACGTTTTCATTAGCTTTATTTTCAATAGGTTACTCACATTTAATTTATTTTAAAGATGTAACTAGCAATGACTATTGTAGCGGAAGACATTTGTCACTTCTTGAATTTAAGGCCTAAATATTTAACCTTTAAGTAGTAGTTTCTCTAGCTATCTACTTTGTTCCAGTTTCATTTTTCACATTAATATTGTATTTTGTTATTCGTTAATCTGCTTGGAAGAAAAAAAAGATCATAAAAATCTAGAAAGAACTGCAGCGTTAACTAAGCTGCTGCGGAGATGTGCATTGACAGTTACAATATATTCCGCAAGGAGGCTATGTATAGTATAAATACAAGTGGCTAAGGGACGTCAAGACAGTAATGAGAAACGTGTCTTGCATGGCGTAAGCGTTCAGTAGACGCAGTGCAACAAAACCGTATGCTTGATAGTATTTTGAGTTTCCATACGGTTCTGATCTGGCATATTGAGCTACATAGTTCAGAATTTAAAGTAGGCTGATATAAAGGCTACTTGAACAATAACTTCATGGCTCTTCTATTTAAGTAATTAATTCTAACAGAGCTATATTAGTGCTATTCACACTCTGATGATGACCACTCATATTGGAACACACAGGGTGTCTTCCATACTAATTACCTTTGTGTGAAATAGCAGGTATTGTCAGTTTCATCTTGAATAATTGAACGACACAGGTTCCAGGAATAAGGAAGGCAGAACAGCACCTGACTCCGTTCCCGACTGACTCATCATGACCTCTGACTGCTGGTTTGAGAACGTATAGTTTAACAACTGGCCAGGCTGCAGAACGAGATTGCTCCAGATCAAGACTGTCCGTGTTTCTTCACTGATAAAAGACTAAACGAACAGGTCTGTGGTGTTTTTTAACGAACTAGGCTTTCCTGATAATTTACCATTTTGACTCTTATCAACAGATGCTACATCCAAATGTGTACCACACGTTCAAAATAGTTGACATAAAAACTACCTCTAAAACAAAGTGCGAAGATAAGCTTTTGTAATTGTTTCTCAAAATCACATTCAGTTAAAAATGTTTTAAGAAGCCAATCATTTTTTCGTGTATTTATATTAACTGGACATTAGAGCACGTTCCATCTATCAGCTTAAGTTAATATATAAATATAAGTATATCAGCCCGTTTATTTACTGTTTAGAATAACACATGCTTTGGTGAACATAATAGCCTAATTTTAATCTGTTCACAGGCGCGAAATGATTTGAAAACAAACTGGCAACTGTCTTACCTTCGACGTCTGCTCGAGATTAGAGAATCCCGACGAATACTTCATCCTATTAAAGAGCAAGACTTCCTCACAGATATGAATATTTTTATGGTATCAGTAAAGTGGTAAGTTATGGTATATCATTAATACTGGTGAACACGAAAATACAAAATAATAAAATTCTACATAATATTTTGTTGTGTGGTAAAACCGAAGCAAGGAAGGTTAATTACTGTCTACTTTCTCTCCTTGATAAATCCTTGCCATATTTCCCGAAATGTAATACACATATTCACTCATTGTGTGAATATTTACTAATAACTAACTTTTATTTATTTTTACATTAAATGCACTCTTGTTAGTTCAGTTTAATTATAAGTTATTTTGTTCTAAGTATAAAAAATTTTCTAAGCGTCAATTAAATATCTTTTGTAATAGTGTGATATTTATTCTTGGATAGAGAAGCTCCGCAATAACAGGAGGAATGTGGATTTATTTGGCAGGTTAAGTACTGGCTGAAAAACAAGGAAAGTGATGTCAGTATGGTCGAGAAGATTAGAACTAAGGACTCGTTGATAAATACGATACAAACGCCAAAAATTACATTTGAATAATCTATATATAATCATTATCTGTCTGAGTTCTCCACTTGCGAGCAGACGAAATATAGTATAAACTAAAGCATTGGCTAAGAACCAAATTAATAAAATTACAAGAAGATGATAAGCTAATGGTTAATAACATGCTTCAGATTGGCAGTAATGAGATTTATAGGTTGTTTTTTTTTTACTGTGATACATTTGTGAATTCCATGTGCAACATCACATTCTCTGCATGCACGAGTAGTACATGATGTATTTCCGAGTATTTTGGGGGTGTGTCATTTTAGCCACCTAGTGGTGAAAAATAGTACTTCTTTGCAGAACAAGTATGTAGAAACTTCTGCACAACAAATGACTACTTACCATGAAAACTTACACTCTTACGTTCAAGATGTATATATAAATATATATAATTTTAAAAGTAGGTTTTAATATACATGAAACTTGATCTTGTGACTATACCGCACCCCAGTAGCTCAGCGGTAATTTGTCAGGCTTACAGTTCTAAAAATGAGATTTAGATACCTATGATGAGCAGAGCACAGATTGTTTATTTTTGTAGCTTTGTGCTTGACAAGAATCAAAGCAAACCTAGTTGTGATTACATCCTAATCAAATTTTTTAAAGTTTTTGATGACCAAAAAATAAAATTTGTTGTCTCATGTAAGGTAAAATTATTACTGTTTCTTTTCTTCTTTTTTTTTGAAACAGAAAATTCAAAAGGAAGGTTAAGTACCATAATTCTTAGAATATGCCACCAACAAGGTTAACACAAAATTCATTTAGATTCACACCCTTAATCCTTATTGTTTCATCATGTAATAAAATATAAATACTTATAGGCTCAAGGTTATCACCAAATTAATCTGAAAAACAAATGGAAAAAACTATTAAAATCCTTATGCAGTCCAGTAGGTCTTAGTTTATGATAAACACCCACCTCTAGTAACGCCAGCTACTCAGTAAGTGAGCTTTCAGGGTTGAATGTCCAGACATGCCAATAGGAATATAAAGATCTTCGTCAATTGGCGGTAACTACGAGACATCCACATTCCCAGAGTACTGGTTTACAGTAACCAGTAGTGAATTCTATTGTTAGGTTAATAGCCTATATATGATCACTAAGACTAAATATTAATTAGTTAAAAATACATACTTTTTAGTACTATATATATCAAATATTTTTAATCCCACGTTTCGCCCCAACCACTAGAAACCGGGTTTCGATACCAGTGGTGGGCAGAGCACAGATAGCAAACAAACAATCCCACGTTTCAGCAAGTGATCTCTTGCCATCTTTAGAAAAGTCCTGAAAAGGACATATTGTGTAAGTAATTATTAATTAGAGCTTACGTGATCAAATAGGTTAGTAACCATAACAACTTGATCGCCACAAGTATTTATATTGTGAACTTCTACGGACAACCAAAGCTGAGAAATATAATTGAGTTTTGGAATCTTATAGACAAAATTAAAAATGATTAGGCTTTGTGTTTAGGATTATAAATTTCTAAAGTTTGATATTCATAGCACCTAAATGATAATAACTTATGATAAGAGTAAGCTAAATATTTAGATTGAAAATAAGGCCAATTTGGCTAATTACGTATACTTTTCTTGCATTTCTATTTATAAAATTAGGATGGATTGTTTCATCACTTAGGTACCTTCGCTGTTAACGATATTTTAGGCCGTAATCCCAATAATAACAAGCTTATAACATTTAGATTAAGCTAACAAAACAAAACAATCTTCACAATAAAAAGTATAATACTCGGTGACAAATGAAAATAAAAAAAATAATTACATTCGACATATTAACTAGCACAACCAATATTTTAAATGAAAGCAGCTATGCCTAAACAAAATAGCATATTTTACTTACCATAAACATTAGTTCCTGTCTCAAACCATAGTCATTGATGTATATTTCTTTAGAAACTAGCTTTCTCTAACGCTGCACATTACTGTAATGTGTCTATTTATGATATTTTCCATATCGGTTTTAATGTCTTTTTAGACTTCGTTACTCGAAGGTTTTAATGCATTCAAAGTAAACCTTAGTTCTTTGTGAAAAGCTGTAACATAAAACTTTTAAGGTGATTTACCTGCGGGAGTGTTAATCTATCTGTTATGTAAATAAAATAAATGATCAATAACATTTTTCTTACCCATGACACTTTCATTGGTGCTAATAACAATAATAAATAGTGCATTTTTTAAAGTGTGTTTATTGATCATGTCTTTAACTAAATTTACCCATTTTCTAAATTCGCTTTGTGATACTTACTTTTCTGGGCGTTTCCAATTAATGTTTGGACACTGCCGAAATTTTGGACCTTTTCGTATTAGTAGTCGTAAACCTTCTTTAGTCACAATATCAGGGTTACCAGTGAGCACATGATCGATGACAGAATAATGGTAAGGAAATTAATTTAGTCCCATTTATATGATAAAATGTGTTGTCTAACTCTTCAGTTATGTTATCTAACGCTTTATTATAATTAAAGATGTTACTGATAATTCTATTTGGAAGAATAGCTGGATATTTGATTCTGTAAATGTTAGGTAGTAAATGTTGTTTAGAAGTACCTATTATAATTTAATAAGTGGAACTAGACGTTAAGCCTTATTTATCTTTACATTTATTAACTGTTGTTATTTTAGGTTTAAGTGATTACAAGTAGCAACTAATAGCTTGCAATATTGCTTGTTCTGTATTAACGCTAATGTCTACGTGTAAAAACTGGCAATCCTGAGAAACATTACTTTCATTCTTAACTCGGTTGTTAAGCCTATAAGGGTAAACCGTAACTAGCGTTTTTATCCAATAGTCACTCCTCTCTTTTCTCACGTTTAGCGCGTAAACCATTTAACTTTTCACATTGTAGAATTCTATGGGCTGTATACGAAAATCTTGAAAAGTATGCCATGTTGAAATAAAGTGTTTAGCGATGAAACTTAATTCCTTCTTTTTTTTCGTTTTTTTTTTTGCAAGCGGGTATCTATTTCAGCTTACTTTACTTTGAAGTATTTTCTGAAAGGATACCAAAACCACGCTTGACTCTCTGATTTCTACTTGCTTGTTGTTGTTGTTGTTTAATTTCCCGCAAAGCTACACGAGGGCTATCTGTGCTAGCCGTCTCTAATTTAGAAGTGATAGACCCCCACACACACATACACACACACCAACCTCTCTGGCTACCCTTTGCCAACAAAGTGTAGGATTGACCGTCACATTGTAAGCCCCTATGGCTGAAAGGGCGAGCATGTTCGGTGACGAGATTCGAATTAGCAACCCACATAATGTTTTCTACAAGCTGGACAGTAAACTTTAAAACCAAATTACATGTCTATGTCTCTCTATATATCTTAACACACCTCTGTAACAGGAATTAATGTCTTAATGTTTCCTACTCAAACAGTTTTGGGAAGATACTGAATGTCCATAGAATGGAGTATTTGGTTATTGTATATTTGTAATTCATGCTCATGAAAGGGTATTTTCTGAGACGATGATAAACTTACAGATAGGTGGAGGAAGCAAAGGTTGAGGTGGGAACATAATAAAGAAGTGTAACAAAGACTAAGAGAAATTCTATTTAAAACCAAGAGCTTTTATTAATGTGTGCTCTTTTTCCATTCTTGGGAACAAGAGATTGAAATACACCTATTGGAGACACCAGCAACTCCACACACTCAATTTCTGCTAGGTATCTTATAGGGCAACAAAGATGAGTAATAGTGGATTCCAATTCTAAATGAGGTGGTCACTGTGGAACATGTAGACATTCACTGACTAGCTTGGACATTGTCAAGCAATGATCAGAATAGTATGATCAAGGAAAGCGAGAGAGAGATGCGGTGTATGGAGTGAATGAAGTCCACCAGGAAGAGCTCTGACTACATCATGCAGGTTAACTAGTACATCGTTATATTTCTGTGGATCCTTGTGGAAGTCAAAAGCTTTTCATGAGGCTGTCAAGCCACACTGACAACACTTTGAAACCCAATTTGGTGGTGAGATGATGCAATGTCTAATGATAAAGTGTGTTTTATATAGCATGAATTATTCTGCTGAACACACCACACAACGTCACATTTGTCAGGATTCACATAACTTTGGATAGAGAAAAGTAAGGTTTACCTCCCTCAAGCACTGACAGTGTCTCAGCTGCACAAAAATGAGGATGCTGACAATGGTTGTGAAGTGAAGCAGATTAAATGAGCAGTGTTTAACCCTATTTAATTCTGACCATGGTTGTGAAGTGAAGCAGATTAAATGAGCAGTGTTTAACCCTATTTAATTCTGACCATGGTTGTGAAGTGAAGCAGGTTAAATGAACAGTGTTTAACCCTATTTGATGCTGACAATGGTTGTGAAGTGAAGCAGATTAAATGAGCAGTGTTTAACCCTATTTAATTCTGACCATGGTTGTGAAGTGAAGCAGATTAAATGAGCAGTATTTAATCCTATTTGTATGCTGACAATGATTGTAGAAGTGAAGCAGATTAAATGAGCAGTGTTTAACCCTATTTAATACTGACAATGGTTGTGAAATGAAGCAGGTTAAATGAGCAGTGTTTAACCCTATTTAATACTGACAATGGTTGTGAAATGAAGCAGGT